>NC_048431.1:23547628-23853218 GCF_004353265.1 Vitis riparia | reverse complement strand
TGTCTGGCGATTTAGTCTTGATACTTTGAATTCTTCTTCTCTTGACTTGGAAATAAATATAAACCAACCAACCCCTTGTTGGTCTCAACCTCATTTTAGTAGATTTGGTTTAGGAATTCCAAAACAAGAGCCTCAACCATCCGATTATTATTTATCCCAACGGATTCACAACTTTGGTTTGTAAATTGTTTTTATTTGATTCATATTTTGGACTAAAGTTCTCTTTCCAGTCAAGTAATAAAAGATGTATTTTCTTTGACTAAATATATAAATATTCATCCCATTACCCCCAAACTCAAGTTCATTCATAATGCCAATGCTCCTATAAAGGCTTGCTTTGGGCTCATTGATTTCGTTTTAATAAACTTCTATCATCCTTCTTTCCAAAAAAGAATACAACGGCAGTAGCTTCCAGGAACAAAAGATCAGCTTTGGCCTGAATCCATTGTAGTTAGCTTTAGCTTCATCCTCTCTCCCTATACAAAGATAAGATAGATGAGTATTGACATTAATGCTATGGTCAATGGAAGAAGTTTCCATTGTCCCTGCTGCTCATTTCTGCTAGTCATGATTTTGTGAATCCTGGGAATGTAGACATGGTTAACTATGGCAATCAAGAGAAACAACAATGTTCTGCATGTTCTTCTGCATCCTTGTATGAAGTGACACCTCCCATATCCATGTGTTCCTGAACATCTTTGGGTTTTCATGTATACATTCAGACAAGGAAAATACTCCGCAAGTTTGGATTCAACACTTTGTAGGCATGTGCATAAAACCTAGTAGCATGCAGGTGGAAGGCATTGAACCGTGAAAAACATACTAAAATTTGCTTTAGCTTGGATTTTCTCATGCATATTGCTTCTTCCTTACAGAGAATTTTGTTCAGCGTAGTTGGCTTAATAAACTTCATTAGAGAAAAGTTATAAACTCCTCCATTTATTCCTTTCCATTGCAAGAATACAATCAAGATAATGCCTCATTAAAAATCAGACATGTCATATGTATATGGTTATACAAGTTGACCTGGTCAGTTTACAGGTTCCCTTTTTGTAATCTAATTCTAGATCAATTTCCACCCCCACCCCACTTTCCTGGTTTACAATGTACAAGAAGAAACCAACTTAAAAGTAGGAAGACTGCTCCGGTAGGATGCCCATCTGCTTGAGCACCAAAGCCACTTTCTTCCTGAGATCATCATCTTGTAGGAGCTGGACAAGGATCCTTTCAGCCCTCTCAGCTAATGGGCCATTCATCCTTGTATGCTCCAGGATCTTCTGGAACAGGTCTAGGGCTCTGATTTTGGCAGGCAAATCGCCCTTCTCCAGGACTTGGAGAATGGCCACCACTCCCTGGCTATCCACAATGGCAGCAGTTGCATGGGGAAGTGTGCTGTGGTCTGTTAGCAGAGTTTCAAGTGCCATCAAAGCAGCCTCTGCCACACCAGATTCTTTCTCACTCAAATTTTGCACTAGTGGCTTCAGTGCATCCACCTTGACAAGGCAGAATGTGTCCCTTGATGAACAAGCAGCACCATGAACCCTACACAGGTTTACACATTCTGCCATTCCTGAGCTGCAACAGGACATACCGGAGAAGAACTTCATTACATTTGGCAGTGGAAAAGCTTGTTGTCGCGTGATAGTTGAATCAGAGATTGACAAGCTGGTTGATCGGGATAGGTGGGCAAGTGCAGTGGCTGTCCGCTGCTTGGCTAGCGAGCTGCCCCTAGATAGGATGCGAACCAGCAATGGATACAATTCAAGCTTGCCCACTTGCCTATAAAGTTGTGGCTTAGTGGGTTCTGTGTAGCGTAGTAGTGCTGCCAGAGCATTCTCCAGTAAGGATGCGTCTGAATTGTCTGGTGCTCTGGTCCCATCGCTTTCCTCATCAAGGTTGCAAATCACTCCATGAATGGCTTTTAATACCTCTGATTTACATAGTATCTCATCAATGATGATATCATCATTGGGAAGCTGGCTGATGATTCCAGCTGCAGTGGATCTTTCTTCAATATTGGGTGAATTTGAAAGGATGTTTGCCAGGGTTTTGATGGCTGTTTCTTTTGCAGGGGATGGTGGAAGTGGAACACCAGCAGGATGACCTTCAGAAATGCAGTATACGAGTTTCATAGCCCATAGTTTCACCTCAGGCTGATCACCTTCAAGGGAAGAAAAAAGGTAGGAAATTGCTTCATTATCTGTTCGTATCAGGTTTCTAGCCATTTCGAATTTATTGCCCAGAACAACCAGCAAGTGCAAAAGCTGAACCTTGGTTTGGGGATCAGAACTGGCTATGAGCTGCAAAAAGAGATTGATATTGTGCTGTGATTGCAATTCCTGCAAACCCTGATACATCTGGTGTTCAGTGAACTGACTGCCTTCCACCAGTAGAGCAAGGATTGCAGCAGCTTCTTGGTTCCAGCGTGGGTCGGTCTTGACAATTGAGATGAGGCCAAGCAAAGGTGGTACTGTGGCAGGATCTGCCAGAAGCCGCTTTACCATCCTAGGGAAAGCTACGAGCTTCTTGATTAATTTGAGGCCAGCTGAAATGCATGCTCGAGAACTTGATGAAAGCATTTGGACTAGGTTGTGTATGAATGTTTTGTCTTCTAATTCCCTAATGCTGTTCCCCTTGAGTTCCATTTGTATTAAGGCCGCAGCCATCGATGCTCTGGTTTCATGGGGTCCTGCAAGAAAAGACTGCTGGAATGATTTAACTGTAGAGAGCAGAAAGGTTCATCGCCTGACGTATCAGTTTACCTTGGTTGAAGCAGGCAACAAATTGTTGGAAGTATCCGGCTTCAGCCATCTTGACTACAAAGTGAGTGTTGTAGGAGAGGTTCTGCAACACCTTACGGGCTTTCTGTGACACATCAGGATTACTGTAATTGAGCAAAGATACCAAAACAGGAATGCAGTCTCTGATATTCCCTATTTTTTCTGCAAGGGCTTCTCTTGCTGACAGCTCCAACAAGACTGCAACAGCATCAGGTTCTGCTTCACCTTTATAGAACTGCCTCACAATGCAGCGAACAGCTCCTGCTTCAATGATGGCCTCCTGCTTATCTCAGACAAGAAAAACCCTTACATTGAGAATAGAGGGAACTTGAGTTGGAATTGCATCACCCAGTTTTTTGGCTGATCTTACCTTGTGATTATCACAGTATTTAGCCAAGTAAAAAAGGCATTTCAGTGCAGCAATTCTGTTTGGCTGATTGTTCTTGAGCATTTCCACAAATTTTGAGATGAGGCCTTCCTCTGCAACTTTTTCTGTATAGCGTGGCCTTTCCATCAGAACTTGCATCTCCTCCAGGGCCCTGTTCTGTATAGAGTGGTCATTGGAGGTGATTCCAGGAAGTGCAGCTTGGAATTTTAAGTCCATGTCTCTTTGCTTCCATTCTTCTATAGAGCTCCGAAGCGAAAGATTTGGAGTAAGCTCCGTGGACCTGAGCCTTTCTCTGCATATGGGGCAGGTCTTCTCTCCCCTCCAGAAATGTTCCTGAATCGCCTTCCTCTCAAAGCTGTGCCCACAGACGATTGCAACTGGGTCACTCATCATCTCTTTGCACAATGGGCATCTGAAAGACTCAGTTGGATATTGGTGATGGTATGCAGCAATTTCCTCATCTTGAGGGCTCATAACAATTTCTGTACTATACAAAAACTGCATCAGTTGAGATAACTGAAATGCCTCTGCCTGTTTCTTTTGAGCTTCCATCTCTTCTTTCTCCTTCTTCAAAAGTGCCAGCTCATTCTGAACCAGGGATGCATTTGAGCTCACACCAACTGCTTCTCCAATCTTCTGCAGGAGCTTTATAGCATTTTGTCGGTTCCTGCCATTCTCATTTATCAATTTCTCTATCTCTGTAGCAAGGGATTCTGTTGCAACCGCTGAATGGAACTCCATTGAACTCAGACTGTTAATTATTTGTTCAGTCTTGGATTTTAAATTGACGGAGATATTGAGATTGACAAGTTGCCATGAAGATATTGTCTTAGCAATCTCTTCAGCCAAAGCTTTCATCTGTGAGAGCACAGATCGCGACTGAAGTAAGACACTGAGGCGGCTCCTGGATTTGTAGTCTTTGATGATCTTGCAGGCTCTCTTCAGCTGAGAATCCAAGGTCTCCAATGCGGTTTTCGTTGGTCTCACACTCATTGCTGCTTCAACCTTCTCAACATTCAAGGCTTGCAAGAGGACCCTTAGCTCAGATATGCTCTTGGAAAATTCTTGGAAGAACCCCTTTTCAAACACCATGTCACTTGTTTCACCAACAAACACCATAGCTTGAAGGGTCACTCTATTCCACAGTTCCTGCAGCACTGCCGTCCCAACATCTTCCATTCCAATATTGCCGTCCATTGAATCCACCTCAACTTGCAGAGGACTTCCTGATTCCTATGGAATTTCACAGATTTCACCTCTAATCAGAAAATACCATCACACCCAAGACTCTTCACATGACAAGTCAACCTACAATCCACAAAACCAACCACAATTAAGAATTGAAAAACACGTTTCAATCTTGAAATACACCCGAATTTTCATCTACCTGCCTAAAATTTCTCCTAAGCAATTTCATGGAAAAGAAAGTCATTTCTGTTTTCTGATGCCTTTCCTCTCATATTTATTCTCAGTTGAACTTGTTTCAGACACAAACTTTAAAGCAGCAAAAACCATAAAACAATCTTCACTCATGGGTCTCAGTCTGCAACCCACTACAACTCCATAGACACACAGAAGTGATTGAACCAAAAGAAAACCCAGAAAAGAAAGCCCAAAAGACTCACCTCAACAGCTGACCCTGAAGCCAAATCCAGTGCAGCAAAACTGAAATTCTTCCTCTGAGACACTAAAGAAAAAAACATGCCAAGGTTTCGGTGAAGGCAATAAAAGGCAAGGTCATTCTTCGAGTGGGAAAGTCTTCCTTGGAGTTGAACTTTCCACGCTAAACCCACTGACTCCAATCCTTTATAATACCCCCCAACCCCATGTCCTGGGACGCGTATCAAAAAGTTTAGAACCCAGATTACGTTTGTTTTGATGCTGATGAAAACACCAAGTATTGTGGGGAGTTGACAGAGGAATAAGAAAGAAGCCGCGGTTGTCGTTGAGATCGGTAGGCTCCACTCATCCATATTCTATCACTCTTTGCTTTGAAGTTTCTGAGCCAGAGACTCATTCCTCCTCTCCTACCAATTCACGTCATTGATTACATTACCTTGGAACCGGTGATAAGAATAATATCACTTTGTAGTGGTTGATTCTGGCTTCTGGGGTGATTAGCAATTGATAATAATATACAGGCCGCTTTCAAGGTATGGCGTACGCCCAGGGCCTCCAGATGGCAACCATGACAAAGGGCCTTGAAACTTGACCTCGTCATGATTCATGAGGTCTGATGAAAAGCGAGTGTGAAGCCTCCATTTCGATAGTGCTATTGCAACCATCACATCATTTTTTCCTTTTTGGTTTCTCTTTTTTCCCTTGTTATAATACTTTTTTATTTTTTATTTTTGGAAATTTCTGTAATAAATCAAATAAAAAAATAACACACATTTTAAAAGTCATAGATATAACCTTAATTCAAAGCAAAACTTTCTTTTATGTTTTTTATTCCTTTTTTGTGATGTGAGACGACCATAAAGAAATTAATAAATGGTAGTTTTATTGAAAAAGAGTCTACATACGCACATGACATGCAAACTCCCAGGGGAGAGGGACGAGGGCCACAGGCCCACAGTTGGAAATTTTAACGTGACACCGCGGACCCAAAAGGTGAACGTGCGTTATACTTCTCCACAATTGGTATTACAAAAAAGAAAGACAAAACCTCATCCCAGCGTAGGAAAGTGATGTTAGGAAAACAAAAGTTTATCTAGGGATATGAAATGCTTTTATCATGTTTTGTTTTGAAGTTTTTAAAAATTAATACTTTAATTTTCTATTTTCAATAATAAAAAATAGTTTTTATTTTATTCTATTATTATTATCAAATTAGCATTCCTCAAGAAAGACAAACTGTTATAGAAAAAAGTCGTCAAAAGGGGGGCTAAACAGCCTCTGATGAGGTTGTGTCAAGCCATAGAATTTTTCTCGTGCACATTGCCATTTAGCAGTGGAAAAATGCAAAGCTTGACATCCTTTTTTCCAGAGACTCGGTTTTCTTCCTTTCCTTCTCCATTTTTCCTTGGTGTCCATATTCATGGCATCCGTAATCCCTTCATCAGGTTCTCTGCGTATCTGAGCCCAAAGGTGAATGACTCAATATCTCCCACGCAAAACACACTTTTGACTTTTCCCTGACTGAAACAGAAGCCCTAGTTTTGACCCTACTTTCACCTTCCAAGGACAAAGTCATTTTTGACCCAAAATGCAAAAGTACGAAAATAGACCTAATCCCCACAGCCGTATTCCCATTTGGCCTTTCACACCAAACAGTCTTTACTCTTTAGACTCTATACTGCTGCCATATCTGTTCGGTTGCAACTTGCAACACTCTTTCCTAGCTATTTCTTACAAGGGTTTCTAGGGAGCATGTTAGTTTCATGTTTTGGAACGCCCGATCTTTATGCCAAAAATTCTAGGGAGTGTTTCAATAACATCAGAATCGACACATATTTTATTATTGGCTAATTTCACTAATTTTATCATCCATATATCATTTTCCTCAAGGGACCAACGTCTCACATTTCCACCTGTAATTAATATTATGTAAATTTCATGTCTTGGTACCAATATTAGCTAAATTATTGACATTTGGTCAAATTAAATTCGACTATCAATATTTTGTCAACTTATGATATTTTCATCCTTGATCTTAGGTTTCACCCAATTCTCAAGTTCAAGTCATCTCTCTCTCTATTATAGAGTTCAACTGGTTAGAGCCCAAGGCGCATAAGAGTAAGGCAACTAAAGTTGGCTAAGCCACAATCCATAAGCCCTTAATTGAGCTCGGACTTGACTCTTAGCCCCAATAACTTTTTGTCTTTGGCTTTAGTTGGAAATTGAAGCTAAAACCAAAACTATGATGTCAAAAAATTAATGTTGACACAATGAAAGTTTAATTAAGCGCAAGTATATGTTGAGATTTAACACGGAAATTAACACACAATATTTCAGATCATTGAATTCAAACTCATCTCAAAAAATAAAATAATAAAAACAAAATTAAAATAGATTACATACCATTTGAAGAACACGCAGCCATGAGAGATTCCCTTCAATTTATAGATCTTAAATTCTTGATCTCTTCTTTTCCTTATCAAACCTTAATACACATAATTGTTTTCTGTAATTGATGGAAGAGAGCACTCACCGCACATGAAGGGGTTTCTGTATATATATCTTATTGATAGGAAAAGAGGGCCAAGAATACACATTCAAAAATTGTTCTGAACGTGTTATTCAAATAACTATTTTTATTCCAAATAATAAAATTATTATTATTATAATTTACCCACTCCATCAAAGGGTAAATATCTTTATAACAGTTTAAAGATATTGGGTATTTTTTTAATTGGCTAAATACTAGGTTAGTGGGCCACCCACTTAATTTTAACCCAGTCCTTAATGCCAAACAACTCTTGTAATTTGTCTTGTCAGGACAATTCTTGTTTATCAAACAATAAAACGTGCACCCATAATTGAAAACAAGAATAAACAGAAACAATTTTAATGTGCAAATTGTCAATTACATAACCACCATTCATTATCATACATATTATGGATTACTCAAAAGGCCCATCCTCATAACATGTTCCAAATATGCCTTTGGAGGTAATCCTTTAGTTAATGGATCAGCAACCATAAGTGTGGTCCTAATATTTTCAATTGACACTTGTTGTTTCTGGATTCTTTCTTTAACAACTAAATACTTTAAATCCATGTGTTTCGATCCACTAGAAAATTTGCCATTCTTAGAGAAGAAAACGGTTGTGGTGTTATCACAATATATTCTCAAAGGTTTAGCAATAGAGTCGACAACACCAAGCCCTGAGATAAAATTCTGCAACCATAAAGCATGACTTGAAGCTTCAAAACAAGCAACAAACTCGGCCTCCATCGTGGATGAAGCAGTAATTGATTGTTTTAACCGACAACCTCTAATTGTTATGATCTTTTATATGTGAGCATATAATCCTTTGTCCTTTGTAAGTACCTCATCACCTTCTTTGCAGCTTTCCAGTGTTCAAATCCTGGATCACTTTGGTATCTTCCTAACATGCCTACAGCAAAGCTAATATCTGGTCTTGTACATGTTTGAGCGTACATCAAACTCCCCACAGCTGATGCATAAGGAATTTTCTTCATTTGCTCCTTTTCCATGTTATTCGTTGGGCACTGCATTTTACTTAATTTGTCACCTTTCAATATAGGTGCAATACCTAATGAACATGACTGCATATTAAATCTCTCTAAAACTCGATCAATATATCCTTTCTGAGATAAACCTAGCACTCCTCGAGATCGATCCCTAAAGATCTCGATGCCAATAACATAGTTTGCCTCACCCATATCAACCATATGAAAGTTTTTAGAGAGATATTCCTTGGTTTCATGTAATAAACCAAGATCACTGCTATCAAGCAAAATATCATCGACATACAGTATCAAAAATATAAACTTGCTCCCACTAACTTCAGATTTATACACTGATCAACAATGTTCTCTTTAAATCCGAAAGATGTAATGGTATTATTGAACTTAATATACCATTGTCTGGAAGCTTGTTTAAGACCGTAAATGGATTTCTTTAATTGGCAAACTAGGTGTTCATTTCCTTTCTTTGCGAACCCTTTAGGTTGTTCCATGTAGATATCTTCATCCAAATTCCCATTTAAGAATGCAGTTTTCACATCCATTTGACGTAACTCTAAATCAAAATGAGCTACAAGTGTCATGATGATTCTAAGCGAATCTTTCTTGGAAACTGGAGAGAAGGTATCTCTGTAATCGATACCTTCCTTTTGAGTGAAACCTTTGGCCACAAGTCTGGCCTTAAATCGTTCGATATTGCCTTTAGCGTCGCGCTTTGTCTTAAAGACCCATTTACAGCCGACAGGTTTACAACTATTAGGCAATTCGATGAGATCCCAGACACCGTTATGGGCCATAGATTTCAACTCTTCATTCATAGCTTCCATCCATTTACTAGAATCATCACCTTCCATAGCTTGTGAAAATGAAACCGAATCCTTCCTTATCCCAGTATCAAAATCAGATTCCTATAGATACACCACATAATCATCTGTAATGGCAGGTCTCCTTTCTTTTTGAGATCTCCTCAAAGATGCCGGTTGTGGTGGCTCTACAGCATTTTCAATGGCAATATTTTCTGGTGGTAATGAACCATCTCTATTATGTTGCTCATTTTCCTCAACTTGTTGAATAGGTTGAGGGATAATAATTTCTTGAGGTAAAAAAGGTGGTGGGATATCCACTCTTATCCCTCAATATCTACATTTCTTGGTTCATTACTCCCACTGATTTCGTCATTCTCTAAGAATCTGGCATTACCGGTTTCAACTATTCTCACACTGTGGTTAAGATAATAAAATTTGTAACCTTTCGATTTATCCGGATAGCCAATGAAATATCCAGATATCGTTCTTGAATCAAGTTTTTTCTCATGTGGGTTATAGATTCTTGCCTCCGCTAGACAACCCCATATATGTATATGTCTCAAGCTAGGTTTCCTACCAGTCCATAACTCGAAAGGAGTTTTTGGAATTGCCTTACTAGGAACTCTGTTCAAGATATACATTGCGGTTTTTAAGGCTTCACCCCACAATGAAATAGGTACAGAAGAGTAACTCATCATACTCCTAACCATTTCCATTAATGTGCGATTACGTCTTTCAGCAACACCATTCTGTTGTGGCGTACTAGACATTGTGTACTGAGCACAAATGCCACGCTTTTCAAGGAATTTGGCAAAAGGACCAGGATTTTGTCCTGATTCATCATATCTCCCATAATATTCACCACCTCGATCTGATCTCACAATTTTAATCTTTTTATCTAATTGTCTCTCAACCTCTGTTATGAACATCTCGAAGATGTCAATGGTCTGAGACTTTTCATGTATTAGATAAACATAACCATAACGAGATAGATCATCTATAAAGGTGATAAAATATTTTTCTCCTGTAAAACATGGAACAGAGAGTGGTCCACAAATATCTGTATGAATTATCTCAAGAAGCTCATTACTTCTTGTGGCACCTTTCTTTGTATGTTTAGTTTGCTTTCCATTTATGCAATCCATGCATACATGAAAATCAGTGAAGTCAAGATTTTGTAAAATTCCTTCCTTCACTAATCTCTCAATTCTTTCCCTAGAGATGTGCCCTAGTCTTCTATGCCACAAGATTGAAGAATTTTCATTAATTAAGCCACGTTTTGAACCAACATTTGAATGCAGGGTTATCAAAGCTTGTGCAAATTCATGATTTAAGGAAATTTTATATAAACCATTACATAAAATACCAGAACCAATTGTAACAGAATTTAATAACAAACTTAATTGTCCAGAACTGAATAAAACAAAATATCCAGTAGCATCTAATTTAGACAAGGAAACTAAATTCCTAGAGATAGAAGGTACATAAAAAGTGTTTAAAAGATCCATCTGATGACCCGTCTCTAATAGTAAGCGATAGGTACCAACAACTACCACTTCAACCTTGAGACGGTTTCCCATATAGAGGAACTTTTCACTTTCCTTTGGTTTCCTGGTTGTAAGGAATCCCTGCATTAAATTAGTCACATGAGTTGTGGCTCCAGAATCAATACACCAAGTATTTGAAGGAACTTCAGCAAGATTGGATTCATAACATACAAAAGAAAGATTTATACCTCTCTTTTCGAACCAAGCCTTGCGCTTGTTACAGTCCTTCTTCACGTGCCCTTTCTTGCCACAAAAGTTGCAACTTACCGTGAATTTTCCATCATGACTCTGGCTACCTTCCCTAGGTCCGCTTTTCTTAGGTGGAAACTTCTTTCATTTTCTGAATTTTCCTTTCTTCTTCGTGACTCCATGAGTTACAGCAAGAGCAAGATTATGACCTTCTTGTCTTAATCTCACTTCCTCTTGTATGCATTTACTGGTGAGCTCATTCAAGTTTCACTGATCACTGTTAGTATTATAGTGGATTTTGAATGGAGCAAACTGTGATGGAAGTGAGTTAAGGACAAACTGTACCAAGAATGACTCATCCATACCCATGCCTAGTGCCTTAAGCTTTGCAGCCTTTTCAGTCATGTTTAAAATATGTTGTTGAATACCTTTCTAACCATCATATTTCATGGTGGTCAATTCAGCCATCAATGTGCCTACAAGGGACTTATCAGCATGTTTGAAGCGCACCTCAACAGATTTCAGAAATTCCGAGGCAAACTCGGTTTGAGGGAGAGAGTCTTGATATTATTGGCAATAGTCATTCTCATAAACATCAGACTGAGTCTGTTTGATTTTGCCCAGGCTTTTGATTGTTCCACCTGCTCCGGAGTACTGTCATCCGTAGCTTCAGGAGGTTTATCAGTTATTAAAGCCAAGTCAACATCCAATACGCCTAGTGAGAATTGAACCCTTTCATACCATTCAGAAAAGTTCGACCCATCAAAAACAGTCATTCCAGATGCAAGAGAGTGTAATGAAGTGGGAACTGTACAAAATAGAACAATGCTCACAATAAGGCCTCAAGTATAAAATAAATAGCAATGAACAATTGATATCATTAAAATTCTCCTTCAAGTAAATTTTAACATATCCAGTGTTCACTTGGAGGGAGCTTAAAACACTTTACTATTTTGTGTCATTTATATGTTACCTTTGGGTATCCATTTTACCTTTCTAAGCAACACAAAATAAAAACATTAATTAATAATTAGCAGAAATTTACTCTCCTTTGGGTTAGTCTCATTCTCCTAATTATAAAGAGAATTATTAAGAATTTTACAAGTCTCCCTTTATTCTTTTATGCAATTCAATAAATACAAGGCTCACTAATTTAGGTTACTTTGGCAACTATCTAAATTAGTTAACTTTACATTTATAAATTGTCTTTAGATAAAATATTCACAAGATGAAATTAATTCTTTTATTTGAATTAAAAAATCAAGGAAATAGTATCTTTAATAATCATATGATTCAATAATCAATCATAATAAAATCAAAGAAATCTGCATTCATCAGATATAATAATAATTTCACAAAGCTTCAAATCAAATAATAAAAAAATCAAGGAAATAGTATCTTTAATAATCATCTGATTCAATAATCAATCATAATAAAATCAAAGAAATCTGCATTCATCAGATATAATAATAATTTCACAAAGGTTCAAATCAAATAATAAAACAATTAAGATCTTTGGATTAGCGCCTTAAATGGCACTTTTGGAGAGCCTGAAAAGGGTGCCTGAAGCGCGCCTGATGGCGAGGAAACTGCGCCTGCAAATAGCGCCTCTAATGGCGCCTGAGAAACGGCGCCTGCAACTAACGCCTCTAATGGCGCCTGAGAAACGACGCCTGCAACCAGGAAATGGCGCCTAAAAACGGCGCCTTCAATGGCACCGGCAATGGCATCTTGACTGCCGCCTGAAAGCTGGAGAATCGGCGCCTTTCAATGGCGCCGGCAATGGCGTCTAAACTGGAGCCTGAAACCGGCGAGATGGCACCTTCAATGGCGCCGGCAATGGCGCCTGGACTGGAACGTGAAAAACGGGACATGGCGCCTGAAAACGGCGCTGCTATTGCGCGCCTAAAAAAAATACGACCACCGGACTAACGCCAAACCAGTCCTCCAGACCAGCGCCCCTCACCGGTATCGATCCAGTCAGCGTTGCAAGGAAAAATAAAAAATCTTCCTTCTACGCGTTGAGGCTGGTCTTTATTTTGTTTAATTAATTTTTTTTTATTCATTTTAGTGAGACAAATTAATAGAAGATAAATCTCAAATTTTAATCTTTATAAATCAATAATTCTGAATATTTGAATTCAACCTTGCTCTAATACCATTTGTTCAGATTTAACACGGAAATTAACACACAATATTCCAGATCATTGAATTCAAACTCATCTTAGAAAATAAAATAATAAAAACAAAATTAAAATAAATTACATACCATTTGAAGAACACGCAGCCATGAGAGATTCTCTTCAATTTATAGATCTTAAATCATTGATCTCTTATTCTCCTTATCAAACCTTAATACACAGAATTGTTTTCTGTAATTGATGGAAGAGAGCACTTACCGCACATGAAGGGGTTTCTGTATATATATATATATCTTAATGATAGGAGAAGAGAGTCAAGAATACACGTTCAAAAATTGTTCTGAACATGTTATTCAAATAACTGTTTTTATTCCAAATAATAAAATTATTATTATTATTATAATTTACCCACTCCATCAAAGGGTAAATATCTTTATAACAGTTTAAAGATATTGGGTATTCTTTTAATTGGCTAAATACTAGGTTAGTGGGCCACCCACTTAATTTTAATGTGGAAATAACAGTATAAACTAAAAAGAAACTTCCAGAAAGAAGAGACATGGGCATGGTTCCATATTATAGTTTTTAAAAAAACTAAAAACTCTCCTAGTACATATATCCATACAAATCCAGAAACTTTTATTGACCTTAAAGAAGAGTTCTGGGCTTTTCAAAAGCCAATCCAAATAGGGTCTCAACAACGCAAACTTGCACTAAGACCCTTTGTCCCAGCCCATAGACATCACACTTATATGGTTGGATCAACTTTGATGTTGGCCCTTCATATAGGTAACATTTCAAAGCCAACGTCCAACCACATGTCCTGACTTTGTGTACTTTAATTAAAAGCACCCATTTGTTCACATTTTTTGGAAGAATTCTGTCTATACTGGGAAAGAATTCTATTGATTTTCTCTTCTTCTCAAAAGCTAGTGCCCTCCAAAAATGTTCACTAAATGGGACCCTCAGTAAATAAACGTATTGAGCTGGATCAAAATAGAAAGCAACCCAAACCTCAGTGATGGGTGACTTTTAGCATTTGAACATCAGCAACTTGTGAGGCAACAATCACCGTTGTGCTATTCATTTTGACTCTAAAGATGATCTGTTGACTACGCTGCACAGGGGAAATAATTTTGCAGAGAAAATGACAGCATTAAGAATTAAACAAAAGATAAATATAAAAGTAATAACCACACACGTTAACATCATAATATCTTGGTTGGCTATTCACCAGGAACGCATGAGAGTGAAGTTAAGAAGGAAGAAAAATCAATAATAGTGAATGGTGCCATCACAAAAATTGGTACCCACCTTCAAAATTGGTTAAGAAAGCCTCAAGTTGGGCCAAACCATAAGGTCCGAAATGGATGTAATTTTCTTTAATTGCCAAGTGCCAATAAAGATTTATGATCAAATATAATGTCAAATACATAACACCCATCAGGCCACACCATTGGACATCTAAACACACCCTTGATGTCCAATCATTTTCACATATTCAGCATCAAAATTGCACAAAAACGATAAATTTCCTAGAATGAGAAGGTGACATTAATTTTACATTCCAAACAACCAAAATGAAGAGAAAAATCACTAATATCTACAGGTGAACACAAACAATCTTCTGTTGCGTCATTTCTACAAATTTTACATGGTTAGAACAAGACAGATTGAAAAAGGCCTCTTCAACAAACAAAGTCCAGATCACGGGCATGTATCTAATTTACTCTAGTGGATTCTATAGGATGCATCAAGCCTGCACAGTTACTTTATTACAAGACCCTTCAAGACATTGCATAACTGAGGTCTTCCCAAACCGGCCAGAGGATAAAATTGGACGCTCTTTTGCAGCATCTGGAACTGGCATCATAGAAAACTCCACCAACTCTTCCCTCATTTCGTTCATTTTGTCCTCTGGGAGAGAGGTCAAAAAATTTTTAAGAGCTTCCCTCATCCAATCATATCGGCAGAGTTTAAACGCGTCCTTGGGAGTAAGCTGCAAAGGAAACAAAAGTAGCTTTAAGTGAAAATCCCAAAATTTACTTCTAGAAGCTATAGGATCCAATAATATCTCATCATTTGCCTCATAATTACATAATGCAAATATGGTTTCACATCATTTAATTGACAAGCTTCCCAAGAAGAATTCATGACCAACATCAATTTAATCAAATAGTCAAATTTCAGTCATAAACTAGTTCCATTCTGGAAAGGAAAATAAACCAATAATTACAAAATATCCCCTTCCATAGATGGTTATGATAGATCAATAAGAGGTTAAACCAGAGGAAAGATTTCTCTTCCCCATATAAATCGTATGCTCTGCAAGCCCCACTATGTGCAACACATGATTACATACCCATTTTCTATCATGTAATGCCTGCTCTGGCCAGGACTCAAGCTCTTCAGTCACCTGCAGTGCAAACATGTAACCTCTGCAACCTCCTTCCAGGCTGCAGTTATTCTGTTTGCTCTTGCTTCTAAATTCCCATTCTCCTAGATGATTTTCCTATAGAAAGTGTAAAATCAGGCCTTCATTAGATAACTCAATGATTAGAAACATATTCATGTGAAGTATTTGAATTTCCTTTTTCACTATGAGACGTCAAATGGCATCAATTGCTACTATTTTCATAAAATGGAACAGCATTAAATAGTAAACATGATGAATTGGTGCAACTGCCCATGCAAATTCCAAAATTAACAAACAAATATAGAGAGTACCTGAGCTAAATGTATGCAAAAATACCAAACAAAAAAGAAAAATGTCCTGTATGATGGATAATGAAATATAGAACATAAAATTCCAATAAACAACTTGAAAGTAAGAGCTACTTTGGAGTTTGTCAAGTTTTAGGGTTTTGAGGTGCTCCAGTTGCTCCAACAAAGGGACAGATGCTCTTAAAGTGGATCACATGAATCATGATATAACATTGGATGAGGATTAAAGAGATGGTCAAGAAACAGCTGCTGCATCAGCAGCTGATCACTGTGGTAGCTACAAATCCAAGCTAATGGGTGTGTGTGTGTATATGATCCGTGTCTGTGTGTGAGAGAAATAGTTTTTGTGCTTGTACTAAGCCAGGATGTGGAACATACACCAAGTATTCCTCTCACTCCTGCTTCCTCCAATGCTTCACGACATGCAGCTTGTTCAACAGTCTCATCATTCTCCCATCCACCCTGACAATCAAATGAGGAAATTAGAGTTAAGTCCAGAATTCCCATCTCTTGCCGAAATTAGAGTAAAGTACTATAGACAGCAAGAAAACAGATACCTTAGGAAACACAAGGTCATGGCGATTTGGTGAAGAAATCATGAGGACAAGCAACCTACTCTCTGGATTGCGTGTGTGACCATCAACAATTTTCTCAAACTTAAAGGGAATGCACCTATTTTTTGCACCAAGTTAGTAAGTAAAATATAAAGACCATCCAAAGAAAAGCTTCCCAGACATTTAAACATGGCAAAAAATTAGCAGAAGGGGAATGCAATAAAATAAATAAATAATAACACAAAAAGAAGAAGAAAAAAAATAACACTACGATGCTCAAACACATTCTCTTTTGAATGGAATAGGAAAACAAATGGGAAAAATATTACAAAAAGTAAGGCTCAACAATCAGAAAATGCCTTTATGTTCAAGCTCCACAGTTAAAAGGCCACTACTTCAATTAGCATACAACAGAGGTAAAGTAATGAGCTTGAGCATTTCATGAGCTCAAAACCGGAATCCAAACCAGTCGCTCTGCTCAAGCTGTTTTGTTCACACTTATGCGTGAAAGGAAAGGCTTCCAATGAAGTATGAATTTTAGTATTTGTGCATCAATTCCATGACTTCATGTTTTGAGGAAAAGGGATAAAGTATTGATTTGGCTGCAAGAAGAATAAAATGCTGACTAAAACTGGGTAAACAACACCTTCAGAAAGCTTTATGCATTGAGGAATTATTAGTACCAAAATAGCTGGATTTTATAAAGTAAACCCCTGAATGTACAAAAAAATAAAAATAAAAATAAAATTGCAGCAAATATATTTGTGAATAGCAACATTTTTGGCATCTAAGGCTATCTTTGATTCCCGGAAAATTTGTCAGAAAATGTGAAGACAATAAAATATAGAGGAAAAATAAAAGAAAAGAAAAAATGAAAAAAAATAAAAAATAAACATAAAAATTATTTTTTCCATGGTTCTTCTAAATCATATAAATTATTTTTCCTTTTCTACATCAAGATTAAATTATTTGAAAACATGCACAGTTCTAACTACAAATCTTAATTATATTTGATTTTCTATGATATTTTTCACTGCGGTGAAACAAAACATGAGAAAATCTTTTTCTGTAGCATTTTTTTCTTTTCTACTTTCCAGGAACCAAGCATAGCCTCTGTATCTTTCCAAATCAACAATTGCATATCCCCAATGCAACTACGCTGCAGAAAACCTCAAAATATAAGCAACAAATGGTCATAGACCTACATAAGTTCTTTCAAACACTTGTTTATTTGGACATCTTAATGCTTGCTTACTACTAATCAAGATATATCAATGGAGATGTTGTTAAACGATGAAATTCTTTATGAAAGATGCTACAGTAAGAATAAACAAAAATTAAAAAAAAGAAAAGAAAAAATAAATAAATAAAGAGTGACAGACCCTGCAACAAGCCTGAGATGATCCTTATACCGTTGCCGTTCTCTCCCGATTCTAGCCTGCACACTCGACATCATGATCTGCAAGCCAAATCACGATTAACCAAAACGACGACACTCCCCGCTTAATCACCAGCACCAGTACCACCAACAACAACAACAACGTGAACAGAGAAGACCCAGACCTATCTAGGTCAGAACAACAAGGTCTGAAACAGCTTGCAATGCCGAGGAGATGACCGAATCCAAACCCTAGAGCTCGGAAAGAAGCCGCGAAACGCAAAGCCAAGAGTAGAAGTAACAACTTGAGAAGAAGAAGAAGAAGACAAGGAAGCGATTGAGCTGCGCAACACGATTCTCATGCTCGAAGCTCCGCCCCCCGAACCCAATTTCAACACCTGAAGCCAGATGCAGTCAATAACGGCAACCACCAGGAGCTTCGAAATTAAGAAGTGGAGAAACGAAAATCTGTAGGCTCGATCCTTCACGGAAAAATCACTGCAACTGCGCGCAGAGACCAAATCAACGCCACGCCTCTCTCTCTCTGTTATGCCTCTCTCTCTCTGTTATGCCTCTCACGCCTTGAAGCATACTAGAAAGAATTATTAATACTAAAATGAACGGAGATTACAAAATTCAAATATCGAATGATAAAATGCTTTCACTTACGATAAGTTTTAACTACCTCCACATGAGGGTAGGGTCCACGTTCCCTTGTCATAATCATTTATTCAATTATTTTATTCTTTAAATAAATCGATAATAGTAATTTCTAGAAAAGTTAAATTGTCTTTTGCTATAATTTTAATTATGGCAGGATTTACTTGGTTCAATTTGATTTTTTTACTTATTTTTATATACTATGCTCAACATCATTGATGTCATGCATGAGGAAAGAATTCCATTAATAAATGGTTAACACGTTGTTTGGAATCAGTATTATTGTAAAAGTTTCTTTAAATTTTCTTTCTTCACGTAAAAAGATAAACACACGGTTATAAATTGAGGGGTGAGATATTAAAGGTGCAAATTATAAAAAAGTAACTTCAACTTATGACTTTTCATTAAATCAAATTCTAATATTATGTTAAATTATCAATTTTTTTTATAAACGTAAATCATACTTCGTAGTAATTACATGGCACTTCTTCCATTTGCTATTTGTTATGTAAAACATAAACAAAATATTTTAACCATTTGATGGAAAGTTTTGTACTCAAATGAGATAAATTAGGCAGTGCGCTTTCAATCATAAAGCAGAGTAAATAATTAGTAGAAAGTGGATGGGTGGGGAAGGTGAGGGTGGTGGTGTTGGTAGGGAAGAAGCCAAAAACCGTTTACTTTGGTGGGTGGGGTGTGGGCGAGGTCAATCACCGCCATTTTTTCCTTTTTTTAAAAACGACGATAAAAAGCCACATTGAAATTATTGTTGTTACTCCACCACCCCTTTTTTGGGGCGGGAAAAGAGCGGTGAGGTCGCTTTCCTATGTTTTGTCGCCACGTGGCCATGTTGGGAGTCCGACGTGGACTTGCCCCACATCTTTTGCACAACAAGTTCCACCTAAACCTCCCAGGGACCCACCACCTTATCGCAAAGGTAGTATCTTTATTTATCCCCGGCCCCATGGCCCCCACCCTTATATTTATGGTTATTAATTTTGATGCCATGTTATTGTAGGCGTGGACCTGAGGGCCGACAAATTAAAAGGACTGGTTGGGCGAAGGGATCCACAAAAAATAACATGTTGCTGTCCTCATAATTTGATCGGAAAATTTAATATCTGTGGTACGGATTTAATATAATCCACATCATTCAAAATATTCAATGAAAATATAAATATATAAAATTACAATAAATACCACCGGGATACACATGTAATTCCTTGTAAGGTAATAATCATATCCTGACCAAATCTATAAATATAGACTTTAAGCTTAAAATGTCGTCTAACAGTTATCGATTGAGTGAAGTTCACGGCCAATGATTAGGAAAATTCTCTTTCTCTTTTGCTTTTTAGTGTTTTAAAGGATTTTACACGTTACACTCTTTTTGTCGGCCTCTGCGGAGGTGGGCATGATATGATTGGCTCCATCAGGCTTTTTGGTGTATGTTTGGGCCTGGGCCTTTCTGAGAACCCATTAACAACACATGCCAAACCCACGTAATAGTTTTTCGATACCCTCATTGCCAGAACTGTCGTTTCTCAGCAGCCCTTGGCAAAAAGCCAAAAACATATGGATCGTGGGCTGCCTTTTGGGCTTTAGATGATGCCACGGAGATGAGCCAACAAGCAAACGGGGCTTCTTATGCGATGCCTCAGGCCCTCATCTTGAAGGCTCGGGGCAAAAACATCACAAGTTGCTCATCTTTGAGAGAGGGATCAAAATCCCTCCTTATTGGGCATACCCAGTGATCACTTATCATATCTCACACTTTAACCCAACCAAAAGTCCTCTATTACCTAATATTAAATTCACATATAAAATACACAAATCTTCTCTAATCCATTCTTTATCACTAGTTTTGCAAAACAAAAATTTTTTATTTTAAAAAAATAAATAAACTTGTAATTAAAAAATACAATTATTGTAAAATAATACTAATATAAATCATTTAATATATGCAAGCTATTTTTATGTATTTCAGTGTTTCACAATATAAAGTCATAGTTTTTAATTACAAATTTTTAAATATTTTAATAATTAATATTATTACTAAAAAATAAAAATAAAATGTTTTTAAAATCATAAATTGCTAAAAAATAAATAATACTAAATATAAAAAATATTTCCTATTTTTAGTCAAAATGTAATATAATTTTTATTTTTATTTTAAATTAAATTAATATAGAAAAACGTAATATATTTTATTTTTGGAAAAACCTAAATTAAACATGATATAATATAAATATCCAAACATCCCATATCCAACCTAAAGTTGTCCAATGGGCAAGCCGCCCATTTTTGGCTTGTGGCCGAGTACACCAAAAGGTGGGGTCAGGTCGGGTTGGCATGACCCAAATGAGCATATTGTGTTGGGCCTAAGGAGATGGCGGGTAGTGTCGGCCCACTTGGTCCTTTCAAATATCACTTTTTACTTTTTCCTTTTTCCTTTTTATTACATATCAAATTCTCAACAATTTATTACATTTAGAAATGATTCGTTTTTTATGCAAATTGGTTCTTCAAGTAGGTGTGATCTTTCAAAATATTTAGATATTATTTATTATTCATACATATCTCATAATGAAATAAAAAATTTTGATATTATGAATTGGTGGGAATATCATGAATCCATATTTTCTGTGTTATCTAAAATAGCGTGTGATATACAAACCCCATCGATGTCTTCTGTAGCATCGGAATGTGTTTTTTTTCATATCTACAAATATGATAGGAGACATAATGACAACTCTTATAATAGAGATACTAAAAGCCTTGACATGTTTGAAGGATTGAAAAAATAGACACATTAGACTCCAAACTTTTGAATATGAACTTAAAGAAGACCTTGAGAAATTGGATCTCAATACAAACAATGATGCTCAAGAGATTGATGATGATTGAAGATGAAGAAAGAAGAATGAAGATTAAATAAGAAGACAAAAGTGAATATGATAATTGAAGAATTATATATTGTTCATTTCTTTTAAATATATTAAATGTAGCTAATTTTTAAAGGGTGAGTAATACATATGATTGATAGTTGGGTGGATGTCAACTTAATTGGGATGTACTCAAACTATAGTGATGTAATTCTCACTTCTTTTTTTCTTTCTATTTTTTCATATAATTTGTTGAAAATTTGAATAAAATAATTATTTTTTTATATTTCATTTCATTATATATTCCATTATTTTAAATTTATTCTTATTTTGATTATAAAAAAAAATCAAATATAATTTTTTTACTATTTTTAAAAACAAAAAATTAATATTTCTATATATTTTATAATTATAAACTCAATAAATATAAATGCAAAAAATAAAAAGTATAATTATTAAAGGTTTATAAAAAAAAATTAAAAAAACATAATTATTAGAGGTGTTTAAAGTAACAAAAAATTTTCATTTAATAATAAAAAAAATTAAAATAAAATGACTTAAAAATTTAAATTAAAAATTCTAACAAAAGAGTGGCCCATGAGCATGGGTCATAGGAACGGCACTACATGATTGGTCCACAGGCTTGTGAGCTATGTCGGGCCACCTATTTAGTTTGCATAGGGCAGCCTGACCTAGCACGATTTTTAAGCGGGCATGGGGTGCTGGCCCAGCATGGTGGCCCATAATGGCCCACTAAACAACGAGGACAACTCTAATCCAACCTCAACCTACTCATGCCACTGTCCAAGGACTCCATACATTCCGCCTCTAACTCATGGTGGGGATTTTTTTAACTTCTACAGTAACTTAAAAAATTAAAAACCAAATCTTAAAATGATAGTTATAAAATTATTGACAAATTTAAAACACTTTTTACCACAAAAGGGTCGAAAGACACTTTTCATAATTTTTAAATCAATCATTTACGTTGTAAAAAAAAAAAAAATTTAAACTAAAAATATTTATTTAAAAGACATTTTTTTAAAAAAAGATTTCTTTCTTTATCTCAAACACGCTAAAAAATTAAATGTATATTAAAAATATCCCTTCTACAAAATCAAATTTATATTATAAATATTTATTCAAAAAAACATTTTCCATAATTTTCTTCATATTCATCACCTAAGTTAAATTCATATTAAAGACATCTTTTTAATTTTAAAATGATACAAATTTTCTCGATATCTTTAAAAAGGACATCTTTAGTTAATGTGAAAATTGAAGGTGTATTGAAAAAACAGCTTTAATTTAAATTTAAATTTTTTTAACTTGTATACATGAAAACTGTGAAACGTGACTCTTAAAAATGGCTAGATTTAGAAATATTTTCCAATGAACAGCATTTTAAAAAATTAATTTTAAATCGACCGATGATAGCTCGTGTAGCATGAGGTTTTCTTCGTTCCCTTTCGTTCTTGATTAACTTCAATACATTTCTGCTTCCAAGGGAACGACCCGGTATTCAACTCAAACGCTAATGAAAATGATAGCAACTGCTATCAAGTTTCCAATTGATATCATCGCATTTAACGATGCCGCAAAGGCTCTGCAAAACATATCGTTCTTCGAGCAGATAAAAAAGCTACACCAACAATAGCATTGGGCAACCACATAATGGATTAAAAATCCCCAAGGAGAGCAATTTGGCAGAAAGAGACTTCTAGTTAGTTGAAAGAGTGACTACCAGTCGCTCATATTTCATCTATATTTAAGTAGTTAAGCCAATTGAAAAGACCTATCCATTGCATTTCAGAACTAAAAGGATCCATGATCCTCCATATATTAAAATACATAAATAAGCAGTCACAAGATTTTAACATAATATGCAGACCTCCATCTACTTGTCTAATTTTGTTCTTACTCCACACATTTAAAACTACCACAACAGCCCATGATGCAGGCAACATTCCACCGATGTACAACAAGATGATTACAAGATTGCCCAAGTGCCAGAAATGTCAGCCCAATGGTGAGCAATCACACATAATGCAAATGCCCAATGCCTTACAATTTTCTTATTAAAGCCCGCCAATCAAAATACTGGGCGCGCGCACGCATCTCGCACACACGAACCATACATCTAAACAGCAAAGAAGCAAAACCCATCATATTTTAATTACCTAAAGGCAAGTCTATCAAGGATGGGGCAACGGCTTGAACCATCATATTGAAGAGACCCTCGAGACCACAAGTGTAGGCTAGATATAAGGGGCTAAATGCTACAAATATTTATAGGCATATCTATCAACCAAGAACTAGGAATCATGTAACCACATCCTCCCAACTAATATGATTTGAGTTAATCATATAACCAAAACATATTCTGGTTAAATCATCATAATGAATTTATAACGAAAAAATCTAACTATAACATTGCAAAATATGTATTTCCGACATTATTCAAATGGACACAAGGGTCAAAGTTTGGTTTCAACCAGGCTTGCAGTCACATGTTGATTTCATTTGCCTAACTGACCGCAAGCCCAAAGCAAATACAATAGGCCGTTTGTAAAAGTACTGATACAAGCATTAATATCAATTCTAATCAAATATCAACACAGAATTATTCCATGTGAGATCCAATTTTACCCATCAAATGAAAGCAACCGACAATGCAAACAAGCGGAGTTTCACAATCATTTTAAACAAGTGATAATGAGAGAGAAGTCAAAAACGAAGAAAAGCAATAAACTGAAAGAAAGGATCAAGCCAAAATAAAAAACAAAATTAAACATTATATATAAGCAACAATGTCAAACAAAATCCAATTTCATTGCATCAAACGAAAACTAGATAGGATCATCAAATAGTCATAAGCTTTTGGTCCTAAGAAATTACATATAAAAACCATAAGCAAAACTGAAACGATGAGTGCCTCATATTCTTTCTTGAAACCAAACCCAAACAAAATCTACTTCAATTCACCAAGAGAGGGAAAGCATATGGCACCATCATTAATCCCCCTTTCTCCTGAAAGAGCACCCTTCTGTAAGCCTAGCACGCCCACCTGTGGGCTGGCACAACACCGTCTGGCAGTTTCCACACACAACAACGGTTTGAGAGTGGCTGAACACAGTTGTTCTGCAAAAGAGGAATAAATTTTCACTAAAAAATAAATAAAAATACAAAAACCAAATCAAAAAGATGCAAAAGGATCGTGTTTCCACAACTCACATGTTGAAGCAACCCTGGCACTTGACATCCTACAGAAAATAAATCACAAAATTTCCCATGAGAATTCGGCGAAAACTAAAAAAGAAACAACGACAAGGAGAAAAACTCTTCACTTTACATCCATGAAGAAGGAATTGGGAGACTGCACGAGACGCTTGAGCTTGTGCTTCCTCTTCTCAATATCCGCCGGAGGGTTCAGCAAATCAATATCGTTGGGAAGAACCTAACAAGGGAACACGAATAAGAATCACGGGAAACAAACATAACATCAAAAGGAAGCGGCTCAGATCAGACCGATTTAACTCACCATTTTCGCGAGAGAACAAGAAAATCAGAAACCCTAGAGACCCTGTCAAGAGAGTGAGAAGGAAGATGGAGGCTATATGTGATGAATATAAAGAGGTGGAAAAGAATTGTAGACCGTTGGATTTTAATGAAATTAGATCTCAGCCTTTCATTCCCTAGGGCACCACAAATGGGACATACTCTTATATTTCACTTCTAGTCCCTGCACTATTCAATTTTTCGCTTTTTAACCCTGAAAAGTGGACCGACTTGGGTAGGTTTTCTGTCTTTAATTCCAGTGAGTTGGGCCCACGCCAAATCCAAAGTATTTGGATTAGGCCTTGACTAACGGCCAACGTTGAGCCAGGCCCGAAACTGGCCTGTGGCTGTGGGTGTGCTTGGGTAAGGCAAGTCTGACTGGGCAAGGGTTTGGGCCCAATGGCCCTTTAGGGTTTTCTTTGGACAAAATGAGTGTTATTTATTTATTTTTGACAAAACCAAGTCAACTGGTTTTTAAAATAATTTTGTATTATCCGTAACAAGAAAATAGGAAAAAAAAATTCACAATCATAAAACAAAAAAATGGCATTTTCAAATGATATCTCTTCATTGTTTTCAATTGTTTTTTTAAAAAGGAAATCTTAAGAAATAATTATAGGAATGATAAAAAAATAACGTCAAAAATATATTTAAAAACATAAAAAATAATAAAAACATTTTAAATATTTTATGAAACATTTTAAATTTTTAGTATTAAAGTTGTTTGATAAATCAACTTAAAATTTATTTTGAATCATCAAATTAACATTTTTATCCTCATAAATTATAATTAAGGTAAAGAAAGTCAAGTAATTGTGGAGATTAAGGAGTAACAAAGAAGCTTATGGAGGTAAGTAGGACAAATATGGATAAAATGATAAAATTAAGATGTAAATTTAAGAATAAGTTAATTATTTTTACTTATTATTTGGAGTTGTTTTTTATTTTAAGTCACACCATTAAGTTATTTTACCTAACATACTTAATTTACTTAATGACTTAAATTAAGTTATCAAATCGTTTTAAGTTATTAATTTGGTTTACCAAACGCTCACTCAATAACAATCTAACTAAATTAACTTAATAGTTTAATTTAAGTCATTAAATATGTTTTATAAAATAACTTAATTGTATCACTTAAAATATAAAAAAAAAATAACTTTAAGTAATAAGTAAAAACAATTAACTTATTTTATTTTATTTTTTATATTTTTTTACTCTCATTTTCCTTAAATACCTTCATTATATCTTTTGTTACTCCACGATCTTCATTATTATTTGATATCTTTTTCTTTAATTATAATTTATGAGAATAAATATGTCAATTTAATAATTTAAAACAAATTATAAGTTAATTTTATTAAACATTCTTAATACTTAAAGTAAAAATTAAATAATAAATTTTAAATCAACAACTTAAGTATATTTGAACTTAAAGTTAATTTAACTCATTAAATAATAAATATTAAGTTTTAGCGCATTATCTTAGAATCCGCCTTATTCTAATTATGTCTAGCCCAAAACATATCCACCCTGTTAGCATTGCTACCTTATTATGGGCCAATGCTCACCTTTCATATTGGACCTCAAAGCCTACCTCAACCAGCATAATATTTACAGGCCCAGCTTAGAGCCCTATTTTTGTGGCATCATATGAAGTCCAAAAGCCAGTCCACAATCCATACCCCATGCTACCTTTCTCTCTCTCTCTCTCTCTCTCTCTCTCTTCCTCCTCATGGAAGGGTTTTAAACTACTGTTTGTTTCTCTAACTGTCTTAATTTCCATGTGATTCGCCTTAAAAGAAATTCAAGCTCATGTGCTCCTTGGAGAAAGCTTTGCATTAATGGGGTTTATCAACAGAACATGCATACTACCTTTTTGTATACTATACATGATGAGCTGATCATAAAAATTCTTCAATATCAAACCCAAGCCATGAAGGAGGTGCCCATCATGAATTCACTTGGCTCAATAGTTCTAAAGTCTCTGAGCCACCAATCCCTTAAAGGGGATTATGTAATATACTTCATCTATTGGTTATGGGTGGTTGAAATATGCACTTCTATATCTTAATTGAGCACCGGTTTTTTTATGGTATTTTTATTCGAAGTCCTTTTAGTATAAGTATTTTCTTAATAAATATTTTTTTTAAATCACTTATTAAGTGCTTCTTTAAGAAATATTATAAGTAATTTTTCATATTTTTACAAGTATTTTCTAGTTGACAATGTTTTAGAAAGCACTTTTAAAATAAAAAGCGTTTTAAAAAAACCTAGAGTTTTAACAAAATTTAGGAAGCACTTTTAAAAAATTGAAAAATTAACTATAATTGTTTGTGAAGAAACACTTGACTGGTAATTTTTCAAGAAGAAAAAAAAAAAGCTTTTAAAGAAAACACTAACTAAATCACACTTGACTATAGGTGATGAGTGTGGAGTTTCAAAGAGAAATAATGAAAGTATGAGACCATCTTCCTGTACCTCACCGCCCTTCCTAATAATTACATCATGTGATAACCTTCTTCATGGACTGGTATTTTAATCCCTGGATTATAGATGTTATTATAGTATGCTGAAATGACTTAAAGCTCAACTTGATCCTTTTATATGGACCCTTTTAATTAGCCTTGGATCTGGCGACTTGGTCAATGTCTTCTACTCAGGAAATTAATTAAGTAAAATGGTGTCAATGCTGCAATATTAATGCAGAACTAAAAGGATTATGTTGTGGTGTAGCTTCTGCTTGAGGCCCGGTCTCTTGCCCACCAGCATACATGTTCATCCTATTATTTTAATGGAAACTGGCTAATCGGCAAGGTCTCTCAGTTTGACTAGCATATATGCAGTTTCAGAACATGTTCATGGAGAAAATGTTGGAGCAGAGCCCATGTGCTGAGCTTCATTAGATATGGTAAATGTTTCATCATTCAGCTTTGGGCAGCTTTCCATGACTTAAATCTCAAAAGGTTACTAGACCATGAGGAGGCAAATGGGAGGCTTGGCATTTAAGAGACCTTAAGAGAGGTTTTCAAGAACTTTTAGTTGTTTTTATTTATTTTCAGACATTGTTTTAAAAAATTATTATGTCATTATAAAGAATGCTTAAAAATAAAACATTATATTTTAGAAAATAGTAAACAGGTTAAGAATATTTTAATTTCCCGAGCAAACTTCTGTTTTATAAAATATCATAAAACAGTTTACAAAAACCCATATGAAGGAGAACCTTTGTATCTCTATCTGACTGCTCTAGGCTGCCGTTAGAAATGGGTCACTCTTTACCAGGGCTTAGCTGCCTGGGTTTTCCTTATTTTTTTTCCTTTTCCGATGGAACATGGTTTTTTAGTGTGTAAAGTTCATGGGCTTTCCTCATTGGCAGAAAGAGAACTTTCCAGGAACCTGCATGTTGTTAAGAAATTAAACTCATATTCAACACAAATTTCAATACATGCACACTGTGACCATCTTTCTGGTTGCACAATCCAATATTGGAATTCGACAGTTGATATCCTCTTTGCTTCATCTTATGCATTTGTGTAACTTAAACCATTGACTCAAGAAACTGGTCCAAGGCCATAGTTTCAGCACCTATATTTGGATGGGAAAGTTGATGCCAAATTGCTAATCTCAATAATGATAGGCTAAGTTGAACACACATATCACACACAGAAAGAGCTTTCCCACCCCTCTGGTCTCTCTCTCTCTCTCTCTCTTTCTCTCTCTCCCTTGTTTGGCTCCTCTTCCCTTGCCTGGTTCAAGGGCTTTCTGTCCCCTCCATAAGACATCTACTTTGTTTTTTTCTGTTAACATGAAGACCTGCCAAACCAAATCTAGCAAATCCCTATAAATATGTCATAATGTAACTTATTAACAGATTATTTTACAATTTTTCTCTCTTGGATTTGCTTTCCAAACAACCTGTACACAAAAATATTAGCACAAGGCAATGCTTTGATGGCACCAAATCCTATTCCTCTATAGCTACCTGAGGTAAGACCTAGTCCATGTGGTCCAGCTTGGTGCCCTCAATCCAATGAGATTGTCTATGACCCATCAAGAAGGGTCCAAAATTCAGGTCCTCCAAGCTCCATCAAAGTCCAAATTTTACAATCTAAACATATTGACAGAAAAAGGTTCTGGCAGTGTGCATTTTGCTGATGTGTTGCTAACAGAAATGACAAAACTGAAATCCATTTCTGACTGACTTCCAAAGATAAAGAGTTTTGGCTTTCCATGGAAATTGGATGCAGCCTAGAAAGATGGATTTAATGGGTTCTCCCCATTTGAATCCCCACAAAAGTCTGCTAACATAATTTTGATGATTCCACCTTTTGGTTCATTAATGTTGCCAGCCCATGTTCATATTATTCTGTTTCTCTGCTTTTTTGCATATTTTCTCCTTCATGGGGTTGAATTATCTTTAACAGAAACTAGTCCCTTGAATTTCATTGAGGGCCAAATGATGGAAACATGTCAGTAGAAGCAGAGCCAGTCTTCCTATCTATAATGCGACTAAACAATAGCAATGTGACAAATTTTTTGTGGTATGCATTCATGTTGACTGCAATAGTGCTATGAAGATTTCTAATAGTAGGCAATTAGGCATTGCAATCTTGGACTGTATTTTATGGATTATTAGTCTCCTCGACAAACTTTCACTCCATGATAGGCTATGTATAATGGAATCCGTGATCGTAAGGCTATGACTCTTAGCCCCATCAGTAGCAGGGGATGAGATAAGGATCCAGCAAATAAAAGTTATAATATTGCACAGCTTGAAAATTTTAAATGCGTTTGTAATCCAAATGAAGTGTTAGCAGAGCCAGCCCTGTTTTGTGTTGGATTACCATATATCTATGCATCCTTTTGCCTTTGATCAGTGGGAAGTTGGAAACTATACACTCCTCCATGCAGTTCATATGATATAGAACTTTGTTTTTTTTTCCAAGATTAAAGTATGACTATAAAGTCATAATATTAAAGGTTTTTTATGTTGTTTGTAGGATTGAAAGCCCCTCTAATTACTAGATTAGAAATAATATGTTGATTTGAGAATTTAAACAATGAGGTAACGTGTCATTAGCTTGAAAATATTTAATACTTAAGGAACCACAAAAGTCTTTGTGTGGGTCTTAAGTGTTGGAAACTTCCAAATAGCATCGCAGACACTCTTTTATCAGCTTGGAATTGATAAGAGGGTATCAGCCACATAGACCCCCTCTTGTTTTATAGCACATTTTTAGTGTAAGATGTGATGAGTAACAGTTCTGTGAGGTCATGGGATGGCTAATCCAGTGTGCTTTCATCACTTCACATGCATATATTGCCATGTGTAATGCCACCTAAAAACTCTACTATAATTAGCAAACCATGACTAAATCGATCAGAAAAACAGTATGGCATACCCTCTTGAAATGATGTATCCTGTTATGATTTATTGGCACAACACAAAAGCTGTAAAGCGAGCCACTCCATGATTGCCAATTTGATAACAGTGTCCTATTCTATTATGGGGTACTTGGATTCCTTCCTTAACCTTGTTGTTGAAAATCAATTTTTTTTTCCTTTTTAACATTCCATCTGCACAATTCTTTAATGTACTATGCAACTCTCAGCAACATGACACCATGGTTGAATATTTAAATCCCTGACTGAGGTTATCTTTAGAATATTAAGCTAATTAATGAGCCTTATGTCATACAAGACTTTTCTTAATTGCTTCTACAAAAGACTGATTGGAAATATAAGAGCTTGTAGGTAGTTTTGACCACTGATGGCAGCATCTTATCACAGGTTACCAGACAAGCCCACATGTGTAGGACCTTCATAGCCTCTGTTTCCCTTACATTTTTTTTTCTTTTATAGTTTTCAAATACATCAATTGAAAAAATCCCCTCCAAAATCAGTTATTAAACCTCCACCCCTCTCTCTACTCAGCAGCTACCTGGAAGCACAAGTCCAATGGTGGAGAGAGGCCCTTTAAATATGAGAGACTACCCTACTAGTCACAGTGCAGTAGCTTCTCCTCCTTTCTTCTCTGACCAACTTTCTTCTGGTTTTAGCTTATATATGACTACTTTGTAATTCAGTTAGCATGAAGAGAGGCTACTCTGATGATCGATCTTAGTCAACTTACCAAAAGAATTTCAACTTTTTATTCTTTTTTCATGTCCAACAGCAGATAAAGAGATGTTGTAGTGCTGCAAAAAGCTCCTTGAATTCTAAACCTTAAGTTCTATTGTTGCCTCATGCCATCAAGGATGTTGCTAAGCTGTGATCCACATGATAATGAAGCTGGCTTGATGCTTTTGGAAGACTTGACCACAAATGCAAACCAAGTACAATTGGAGGTGTTGGAGGAGATACTAACACAAAATGCAAATACAGAATATCTGAGGGGCTATCTCGATGGCCACTCTGATAAGGGACTTTTCAAGAAGAAAGTTCCTATTGTTAATTATGAAGACATCAAGCCTCATATCGAGCGAATTGCCAATGGAGAGCCATCAAGAATCATTTCAGCTCAACCCATCACTGAGCTCCTCACAAGGTAGTACAACTGCTTTTATCCTTTCTATGAAATCTTATTTCTCCAGGTTCTTTCTCAAAGTTCTTGGTCTCTTCTCTTGTGCAGCTCAGGAACTTCAGGGGGGCAGCCAAAGTTGATGCCTTCAACTGCTGAGGACTTGGACAGAAAGACATTCTTTTATAACATCCTTATACCTGTGATGAACAAGTGAGAAGCTTCTCTTCTTCTTTCTTCTCTCAAATTTTAGTACTGCTTGTTACATGAATGCAACAGTAAAAGGAACCCTCATCCAGAGATTCTACTTTTCCAATTTCAGGTATGTTGATGGCTTGGACCAAGGAAAAGGAATGTACCTGTTGTTTATCAAGCCAGAAATCAGTACCCCTTCTGGCCTGATGGCAAGACCAGTCCTCACCAGTTACTATAAGAGCAGTAACTTCAGAAACCGGCCTTTCAACCGGTTTAATGTTTACACAAGCCCTGATGAGACCATTTTGTGTTTGGACAGCAAGCAGAGCATGTACTGCCAATTGCTCTGCGGTTTAGTACAGCGGGATGAGGTGTTAAGGGTTGGTGCAGTTTTCGCATCTGCTTTCCTGCGGGCAATCAAATTCTTAGAGGATCATTGGAGGGAATTATGCTCTAACATAAGAACAGGTTGTGTCAGTGACTGGATCACAGACCCCAGTTGCAGAAATGCCGTGTCTTCATTTCTTAGCAAACCCCAACCTGATCTAGCAGATTTCATTGAGTTTGAGTGTAATGGGGAATCATGGGAAGGGATAATTAAGAAAATTTGGCCTAGAACAAAATACATAGAGGTCATAGTTACAGGGTCTATGGCCCAATATATCCCAACCCTCGAATTTTACAGTGGTGGGCTCCCTTTGGTTTCAACAATGTATGCTTCTTCTGAATGTTACTATGGGATCAATCTTAAACCATTAAGCAAGCCTTCTGATGTCTCTTACACTCTCCTCCCAAACATGGCCTACTTCGAGTTCCTCCCTGTACAGAAAAACAATGGGGAAGTGACTCAACAAGTCCAATGCAATGGTGGTTGCATAAAAAAGGAGGGTGAAAGGGTGGAAATAGAAGTTGTCAGTCTTGTAGATGTGAAGGTCGGTCACTATTATGAACTGGTTGTGACAACTTTTACAGGTGAGTTCTTCCTCCTCAGATCTGTCCCACATGCCTCATTTATGTCCTGCTCTTCATGTTCTTAACAGGAAAAACCTACTTCAGTCGCTGGTAAAAGGCTGGATTTCTATTTTCTATGAGTTTAACATTCAAAATGCAGTTAATAGAATACGTGAAAGCCTCTGTTTGTTCCAGTTCAGATAATGGTTTCCTGCATAATATCTGCTTTTTGGTAGCTAAACCTTACTGCTAAGTTTTTGATACATCTTTAGCAGCTAATTCTATATCACTGAGTTCTGTGGCCCACAATTTGGCTTTGTAGTGGGTGGGCTGTGAGTCACTCGATTATAATATTCAGCTAGTTTGTTAGACTTGCTTCACTTAGATGACCACATTAAATCCTTGTCAAAAGACTAACAGTTCAGAAGATCATTTCTCCATGTTTTTGTCATTTATTTTCAGGGCTCTATAGGTACAGAACTGGAGATATACTCATGGTGACTGGTTTCTACAACAATGCTCCTCAGTTTCGGTTTGTGCAAAGGAGGAATGTGGTTTTAAGCATTGACACTGATAAAACCAATGAAGAAGACCTCCTGAAAGCAGTGACACAAGCAAAGCTCCTGCTCGAGCCGTATGGCTTCCTTCTGACAGAATACACTAGCTATGCTGATACTTCCTCAATCCCTGGTCATTATGTACTGTTTTGGGAGCTCAAAACAAGAGGAAACAATGATTTATCCGAACCTGATCATACTATCATGGAGCAATGCTGCTCCACAGTGGAAGAATCACTGGATTCTGTTTATAGGAGGTGCAGGAGAAGAGATAATTCCATTGGACCACTGGAGATTAGGATAGTGAAGCCTGGCACATTCGATGCCCTCATGGACTTTTGTGTCTCTCAGGGTTCTTCTGTAAACCAATACAAAACACCCAGGTGCATCAAATCCAAAGAGGCCATTAAGATTTTGGACTCAAGGGTGGTGGGAAAAGTTTTCAGTAAAAAGGTTCCTTTCTGGGAGCCTTTCAAAATGGAAACAAAATGAATGACATTGACATAGTCATTGCTGGACACTGGCATGTATGTATGCTTCTGGGGTTGATTTTCTGGCCCTTGTGCCAAAAATCTGTGACAATTTGACAAGTAGAAGCATTTCTTTACCCTGTTCTATTGCCTCCCCATGTATGCTGGATTTGTATGAATTAGACTACTAGACATTCTGCCTCTGCATGTGCAATTGCAAACTCCCTTTATTCTCAACCTCTATGAATACTTTCCCTCTTATATTTCTTACCAGCATGAATAGTCCATACTGAAACATGACTATACATCCATTAATTAAAAGACACCGATCCATCAATGCACAATGATTAAAGCAATAAAACTAGTTGATGCTGATGAGGTAGTGTTTGATACCTTACAGATCAACTTCTTCTCCTTAACCTTGATAGTGGAGACGTGCTTTTGGGATGTCGCTTCACTTCCTTTCAGGCAAATTCAAAGGACCAATATCTAGGGGAAAGCAAAGATTCCACAAACAAAAACCAATATGTTCATGGAATAAGTCCCGTGGCCAACATGGGATATCTCAGATAGATGTGAAAGAAGAGGATAAGATAGAAGTCTAGACTCTGAAAAGGAAACCAAAGAGTCATCCCAATGAGCATAATCATCAATGATCTTGGGAAAAAGGGAGACTAATGCCATCATCCTTGGGAAGATACCACTGAGTGTGATTTGAAAGAAGGGAGGTCATGAGAAAAAAATGAAGATAGAATAAAAGTTTCCTTCTTCAAGTGTATTTCTTTTTTCACCAACTACTAAGAAAGGCATGGTTCAATTCATTTGCTAAACACAAACTGTTAGCACAAAGAATCCTAAATGGCTACCTAGATAGTAGAATTGGAACACAACCGTGAACGTAAAGAGAAACTACAGGCCAGAAACCAATACAAATGACAGGAGCTTATATGTGTGGTGCAGGGTGAAAGAAACCAAGGATGGATGGACATCCCCAGAACTAACTCAAGGCCAGTTTCTTTTCTTGTGGTCAGGGTTGCATGGAGAATAAAAGTCTTGGGACGGTCCCATGAGAATTTTAGCAGTGAGATAAACAAAATTCACATCCATATATAGCGTGTTTTCCATCACAAATCAAAAGAAGGCCATATAAAAATGGAAATACAGGCCAAGGCTAACATGCAGCCACGACTATAGGCACTTAGGCTGAGATCCATGAACCATGGACATAACAAGGGGGACAAGGAGAGCAACCCAAGGAGACAATAGGAACTGTTTATGCAGGGAGGCAATCAAAGTTCGTATAAGCAGGCTTTTTGGCTTTGTCTCAAGCATTTATGGGAAACATGTGGCCTCAACCACCACCAGCTCTACCCCATCAGCAGGGTTGGACCCTCTGCTCATCCATTCCTCTATTGATTACCCTGCAAAATAGATGGCTCCACAGCCATTTCTTCTCTTCTCTTCCTTTTTCCTTTTTGTTAGCTCAATATTAGTTGTTAACAGCAAATGCTTCTACCTTCACTTCACAATCAAGTACTTCCCCTCACTGTCCTGAGGATGTAGCAACACATCCCACCTTACTTCCTTAGCCAGCAACTGCTTCCATCCCTTCATTCCCTTTCCCATTTTAGGGTCCTAGAAGGCTAGAACCATTATTATTTGACCATTCCAGCGTGTATTAACTTGAAGAAAAACTGCAGAAGCCCCACACATCCTCTGATGGGTGGTCTATATTTACTGGGTCCATCTCAATATCTCAGCTTCCTGCTTACTACAAATCTGTTACCACTGCAGACAGTACAGAAAAACCAAAGCAGCAGCATAGGAGAAAAGCATATTAATTGGATTTACAATGAAAAAATGGGGGCTGGGGGTGATAATTGAAAATTTCAATGAATGTGTAAAGAAGAATATATAGGATTATGTTCATGGAGGTGAGGCCCAAGTATAAGATTGTGGTTGGCAATTGGCAACATTGGCTTGGCAGTTTGTTGAGGGTTATAAAGAGACCAAGCACACGTGTGTTGGGACTGGTATGCTGGGTATAATTAGGGGAAAAAGACAAGCTTTGTAGCTGTCTTGACTCGAATCCCTGGAGGGTTGTGCATCCCTTTAATGGGCCTACACCCCACCCTGCCCAGCATGCAAAATAGAAGGAGATTGGGACGTTTCCTTCTTCTTTCTTTTGCGATAAGGTCACGTCCCTATACCCATACAGTTTACATAAAGTGATAAGACTACACCGTGGGGCTTCCGTGCTTTTCCAGGGTCTTCACTCCACTCTTCCATGCTCCCCTCCTCTATTTTTGATTTTGATTAGCTAGATTGGTGGATATCTAGATTCGGCGCCCTTGTCTCATGCCCAAGCTCTCAGGGTACACCTTTGTTTTACAAGGAAGCCCATATAGCCCACGGCCTGCCCATCAAATCACAAAGCAATAGGGAAACAAATAGCCTTCTGCGGCCCATCCTCTCTTCTTCCTTGCTCCTTCGCTCCCAGAGCTTTTGCTGATTTATTCATTTTTCATGGTTAAGGGTTCAAATTTCTAGTCCCCGGGTTGGGCTTTCAGTAGCTCTATCGTTGTTTTGTCATATATGATTGAATTATTTGTAGTTTTAGAAAATCAATTTCATTCTCATTCTATTTTCCAACAGTTTTGTAAATTTCGGGTCTCAATTTGAATTTCTTTTATTGTTTCTTTTTTTTTTAAATTAAAAAAAGAAATTAGTAAAGACCAAAATGATTTTTGAAGGCATGTTTAGTAGTATTTCTATTTAAAATGCTTTTAATGAAAATGTTTTTTTTGGAAGTATTTTTCAAATAATCTCACTTATCAAATTTTTTTATTTAAAAAAAATTATGAGTGTTTCTTCAACTTTTTTGAAGTATTTTTTTAAAAATACATTTGACAGTGATTTTAAGAATTATTTATACCGTTTATAATACTTAAAATATATAAAAAAATTTAAGTACTAGAAAGATTAAGAACCCGTTTGATAGTAATTTTAGAAAACATTTATAATATTTTTAATACTTAAAATATTTTTTAAAATCACTATCAAATATACTTTAAATTCATTTTTTAAAATCACTATTAAATATACTCTAAATTTATTAAGTGCCTTATTCTTTTTCAAAAACATTTTTTCATAATAAAAGTGCTTTTTAAAGACGCTACTAAACTAACTTGAAATATATTCACCCAATTTAATTAATTCAATACCCACATCAATAGGCATCTCGCATTTAACAAAACATATGTAAATCCCCATGAAACCAAAGATATAACTAAGCAACCAATGGGTTTGAGTATTGGGCTAGGAGACAATTTAGTCCATGTGAGTTGTGGGCTCGTCGTTGTAAATGTTTGAAGCTGGCCCAAGGCCCATTCACCCACCTTGTCCAAGTGGCAGGTGCTGATTGGTTGAAAATTTTCAAAATAAGAAAGAAGCAAGGAGAAAGGGGCAAGCCCATTTGATTTGATATACGTTGGAGCCTACGGTCGATGATATAGTGGGGCTCATTAAATCATGATCCAACGGTGATAAGAGGCTTTGACAGGTCACGGCTATTGGATCTATGCCTTTGGATACCGGGGAGAGTACACAGATCAGACAGGCCACCGAGTTCCGAGAGCGAGCTCACTATCCCAATTCCGGCGAAAATGATGCCGCCGGAGCTTCAACCCCGGTCCTACCGTCCATTCATATCCTCCGCCAGCGCTCCTACTTTCTCCACCTTCAATGGCGGTTACTCTCCTGAACGAAGCCCTAACCCTAACCCTAACTCACCGTTCATGGGTAACGGCAGGTCAAGGTCTCTCAGCAAGTCTCGATTTTCTCCGTCTTCCTTCATACACAATGCGAGGATCGCGATCGCTCTCGTTCCCTGCGCCGCTTTCCTGCTGGACCTCGGCGGCACTCCCGTCGTGGCGACCCTAACCCTAGGTCTCATGATCGCTTACATCCTTGATTCTCTCAACTTCAAGTCCGGTTCGTTCTTTGGCGTCTGGTTCTCTCTCATCGCCGCCCAGATCGCCTTTTTTTTCAGTTCATCTATCTTCTCCACCTTCAATTCGATTCCTCTATCACTCCTCGCCGCCTTCCTCTGCGCTGAGACCAATTTCTTGATCGGTGTTTGGGCTTCGCTCCAGTTCAAGTGGATTCAAATCGAGAACCCTTCGATAGTTCTCGCTCTCGAGCGGCTTCTTTTCGCTTGTGTTCCTTTCGCGGCTTCGGCTCTTTTTGCCTGGGCAACTATCTCTGCAGTTGGTATGAACAACGCTTCTTACTATCTCATGGCGTTCAATTGTGTTTTCTACTGGGTTTTCTCGATTCCTCGCATTTCCTCGTTCAAAAACAAGCAGGAAGTGGGTTACCATGGCGGAGAAGTTCCCGATGATATTCTAATCCTCGGCCCCCTCGAGAGCTGTTTCCATACTTTGAATCTTCTGTTCTTTCCTCTGGTATTTCATATTGCGTCTCACTATTCGGTGATGTTCTTGTCAGCTGCTTCAGTTAGTGATCTGTTTCTCCTGTTCTTCATTCCTTTCTTATTCCTACTCTATGCCTCTACAAGAGGCGCACTTTGGTGGGTTACAAAGAATGCACACCAACTCCAGAGCATTCGTGTGGTGAATGGTGCTATTGCTTTGGTGGTGGTTGTAATTTGTTTGGAGATTAGAGTCGTTTTCCATTCATTTGGGCGGTACATTCAGGTGCCACCTCCATTGAATTATCTTCTTGTGACTACTACAATGCTGGGTGGGGCTTCTGCTGCTGGTGCATATGCTGTTGGTATGATTGGTGATGCTTTCAGCTCACTGGCATTTACAGCTTTGGCTGTACTAGTCAGTGCTGCTGGAGCAATTGTTGTTGGATTTCCTATATTGGTATGAATTTCATCTTCTAATGACTTATTCCCGTTTAATTTTATCTACATGGCTTGCATGTCTACGTTAAACCTTTGCACTGCAGTCTTTAATTTGAATGACTTGGCAAGGTGCTTAATTGGCACCTTATAAGGCTTAAAAACCTTTTTTTAAGTCAAGGTGGGATCTCACAATCAACAAACTCTCCCATCCAATTGAGGATCGATTTTGATATCATTTGTAACAATTTATTCCTCATGTATAGCTATTGTGCACTTTAAGCATAAAGTGCACACAGCCTTAAAACACATTCACATAGTTAAGAGAAGTCTATTATATATAAAAGTGTTAGGAACTTCCCTTCCTAATCCATGTGAGATGCATTTCATATGTAGCAGACTTGTTTTTATATGTAATGGACTCCTATTAGCCATTTGGATACATTTTGATGTTGTGCAAACTTTGGGCCCAAAGAGGAGAATATCTATATATATGAGATAACTGGTTTTGACCACTGGCCTGACCTTGACACCCAGCCCCAGAATCAATAGACCTCCTTTTTCCTTGCATCTCATAAATTTAGTTCTGCTGACCACTGTTTCCTAAAGTTCTTATTCATATATTTCCAATAACTGTGGGAAAAAAAATATTCACTTATATTTCTATTCTGCCATTGGGAGTAATTATGGGGCTAATTTGTTTAGTTCAGGTTCAAGTAAAAGCAAAGGGATGGGGAGGGCTTGTGGGGGGTTCCAGGTTCAAGTCCCAATGGGGACAAAAATTTACCTACCAAAAAAAAAAAAAAAGTTGTTTTGTTCTAAATAATGTAAGCTTTGTCTTGGCAAACCTTCCTCTCACGTTTGTAGTTTTTCCATATCGGGTTACCCTATTGGGTGATTTTGCTTAATAGGATAGGGTCTATTTGGCAGTGAGAATTAAAAAATGAATTTACTATTTTTTTTTATCATTTTTTATTTATGAAGTTTTATCTTTTTGGAAATCATGAAAAATAGTACTTTAGCATTTCCTATAAATTACTTATTCTCAGGAAATATTTTTGAAAGCATTTTTCTAAAATGTGTCATTCTTTCTATTTTTAAAACAGAATAATCTCATCAATCCATTTTTCCCTATATCTGTTGTATCTTACCAGCTTCTCTTCTTCAAAACCCTTTAGCTTCAAGGCTTTGAAGGCGATGCTGCATTATTTTCAGGATCAGAAGGAAGAATTATTTTTGGTACCATGGTGAAGAGATCCTAAGTTGTTAGGTTCTCAATACATCAACATGGATGCTTCTAGCAATGACATTATGTTTTTGGATAGGAAAATAGTAATCATTTTAACAGCACCAATAAAAGAAGGGTGCTCCAAAGTACAAAGGACATACCCAAGGGGTGTCAACCAGTAAAAAAAAAGGGAGAAAAAAAAAAGAACTTCTCTCCCATTATCTAGAAACCAACCAGTTAACTAGATCTAGAATAGACATTGAATTTGCATCCCTAAACCTTTTAGTGCACAACAATAGCGTACAAAAATGACAAACTAGGGAAATTTATCCAATTTTGCAATGTAGATGTAAATGTGTTTGAGTGGAATGGATTTGAAAGGAGAAAGGTGTTGGTTTGCGGTAGACTCTAAGACCTTTGATCTTTCCATCAAGGTGGTAAGAGGGAAGTTAAAGGGTCTCATTGTGGAAAGAGGCAAAGGCCTTTCTGCTTGGATTAGGTTTGGGGAGGTGAGTTTAGGTCGTTTGCTAGAAAGGGTGGAAGCCTGTTGCAGAGAGTTGCTAGAAGGGGTGGAAGCCTGTTGTAGAGAGGAAGGAGCATTGAGGTGGAACACTGTTTGGGAGGATGGTGGGAGGAGATTTCGTTTGGAGCGGTGTGCGAATGGAGTGAGGAGATGTATTTTTTTGTTCAGTGGTAGCTGAGGACACAAAGAAGTACTCTATGATTTTCCCAGAAAGGAGGGGCTTTCTTAGAGGATGGACCATTTTGATTACTTTATCCATTATTCTTCTTTTGGAGGTTTTTTTAATAGGCAAAGAAAGATATGTATTTATAAATAGTAAAAGAAAATGTACACCAAAGTACATAGGGCATATACATCAGGTACCCAGGGGTAAGACCTTGAAATTGAAGCCACAAAAATCACCCTCTCTCTCAACAAGAACCTAATATACAAAATCAACCAAAGTCATCGAGCCATCTCTTATACATGCTAACCCAAGCTGAATGGTTACAAATGAACGAATGTTTCAACTTTTGATCCATTTGTTCCTTGTTTTTCAAATGCTCTTTCGATTTTGTTCCTGCCAAATAGACCAAAACATTCAGAGAGGAGCGATCCTCCTCACCCTCATCCTTTTTCTTCCTACAGAGGTGTCATGCCATCTTGACAAAAGATCTTTTACCGTGGGTAGGGGCAAGCAAATTGTGTTGAATAAGGAGAACAACAACTACCATGTTTGGTGTAGACTCTAGTTGTTATTCTTGCCTAGCAAAAATATGGTCAAGATGGCAGACTCCACTAACATCTTTGCTTGGTACCAGGAGGGAGAATGTGGTCAATAGATTCCTCTTCAAGTTTACAAAGAAAACATCGATTCCCCAACAGCCACCCTCTTTTCTAGAGCTGATCTGGCATCAATACTTTACACCAGCTAGCCTCACATGCAAAAAAGCTCACGTTTGGAGTCTTATCTAGCGTGCTTTTAAGTCTGAATGAACTGCATTGTACCGAAGCAACTAGGGAATTTTTGAACTAAAAATTGTTTGTTTTGAGATTTTTTCCTTGGAATCTTAGGGTTCCCTAGGTAGTCCCTCCTCTTATCTCTAATTTAAAATCTTGTTCTTCTTCTCTTACTCCTCTCGAGCCTAATCCTTTTACTGTATCAATAATATCTCACCATCTTTCTTGTCAACACAACCTTTAGCCTGAAGGCTTCAAAGGCTGTCTTGCATTTCTCCCTTGTGTTAAAAAATTCATGGGAGAGAGGGTACCATCATTTGATCACAATGAGATATAAACAAACTGATTTTTCTGCCTACCATTCTCAACCATCTCCATCTTCTAGGATCAAGGGCAGAATTAGGGTGAAAGCTTCAGAATCCTTTTATGTATGGGTCCTTTCTGCTTATCTATATAAATTATTAGGAGGGAAAAAGCAATACAAAGAACTTATATTTTACATGCCTTTGGTCCGGTGTGATTGCTAACACCACACCCCCTTCCTCTTGCCCTTCCTGAAAACAATAAATAAATCCAACCATAAACGCCTGAGGAAAGTTGTGCATCTGTACAGTGTTTTCATGGTTGGCAGAAAACCAAGTTTTCTTTGTGTTAAAGTGAATTAGTGTGAAACCACATACACTCCAAATTTCTTCCATGACCAAGAAGCGCCATTATATCAACAAAAAATTGTCTAAAGTGGCCTTAAACTGTTCTGAAAAATGGTTATGCAGTGTCTCGTACTTAGCTGTCTTAAACAGGCTTACCATTTATGATTTGGACCATAAAACTCAATTTTCTTTTCACAATCCCAGAATGAATCTGGATGGTTGGTTGTTACATGGTGCAATTAACCATGTTCCTTCAAGACTGACCTTAGGAATTCCTATAGCCTATAATTAGCCTTCACAAGATGATTTTGAAGGCCTTGGCATGTTCCCCTTTTGCATATTTCATTAACAAAAACAGTTTTTGCATTATATTAATTTCTTCACTAGGTTGGCAATCAAGAATAAAACACACTTAGTTTGGTGGAGACTCGGTAACAATCAAGAACTGGAGTCTGTTAGTAAGAACATTTGTCTCAAATTTTCAAGTAATGTCACAGACACTTTTGAGGCTGAAGTAGGCCACAGTATGTGGAGTTAGTTTTCTAGGAATGGGTGCAGTATCTGCATCATGCATCTCCTCGGTAGAAAAGTTTGATTGAACCAAGTTCATAATTGATGGACCCACCTACCACATCTCAGAAAGTTCAGGAAATGCAGCCTGATGCCCTTTTAGGGTCCCACCTGTGACTTAATGAATCTCACCTCTGTTTCAGAGATGAGGCCCATGAATTAGCTTTTGATTAGAAATAGAATGGATGAAAGAGCATGGGAACTGAAGCTTGAAACAATCCCCATTATCATATAGATTCGTGAATGCCCTAGCCATTTTTTTAACGCGCTCAGCATCCGTGTACCAACTTTTATTTCTCATTTTTAGGGCCTCAATTTTATGCCCTTTCTCCTTACTAATGTGATTCTATGAAAATTCCAGATTATTTTCCCAAAAAGTGATCGAATCTACTCTCAATTCTGAACCAAAAAACGTCTTGTAGGAAGATTTCTTTCTATTGTCTAATCAAAGCCCTTTCTGGATTAATTGAAAAGAGCGAAGGATTGTTAAATAGGGTAGCTACTGGCATCCATTTATTATGGAAAAATATTTCTAAATATTGATCTTTGATTCCTATTAAGGCCATGAAAAATATGGTTGACTAAGTATTTTAATTTTCTACTTGAGAGAGATAGGCATAAATATTACATTTGACATTTTGAGTGTATTTCTCATTGAACTTCTTTTTCATATATTATGTCGCAGTTCCTTCCGCTACCTGCAGTTTCTGGTTTTTACTTGGCTCGCTTTTTTACAAAGAAGAGCCTGCCGTCATACTTTGCATTTGTTGTGCTTGGGAGTTTGATGGTCACATGGTTTGTGCTGCACAATTTCTGGGATCTCAATATTTGGTTGGCAGGCATGTCTTTGAAATCCTTCTGTAAGCTCATTCTTGTGGATGTTGTCCTGGCCATGGTCATTCCTGGTTTAGCTCTTCTTCCATCAAAACTTCATTTCTTGACTGAGGTTGGTTTGATCAGCCATGCATTGCTGCTATGTTACATTGAGAATCGATTCTTTAGTTACTCTAGCGTATACTATTATGGGTTGGATGAGGATGTGATGTATCCCAGCTATATGGTCATCATGACAACCTTTCTGGGTTTGGCTTTGGTGAGGAGATTATTGGTGGATCAAAGAATTGGACCAAAGGCAGTTTGGGTTTTGATTTGTCTGTACTCTTCAAAATTAGCCATGCTGTTTATCTCGTCAAAGTCAGTTGTATGGGTCACAGCTGTTCTTTTATTGGCGGTTTCTCCTCCATTGCTTCTTTACAAGTATGTACCAGGCATTTTTCATCTTCATGTTCAACCTTTTTGGACATCTTAATTCAGATGACATAGAGCTCATGAATTCTTTATTATTGACCTTTGCAGGGATAAGTCAAGAACGGCCTCAAAGATGAAAGCTTGGCAAGGTTATGCTCATGCTAGTGTGGTTGCTTTGTCTGTCTGGTTTTGCCGTGAAACAATTTTTGAAGCTCTCCAATGGTGGCATGGAAGACCTCCATCTGATGGTTTGCTTTTGGGTTTCTGTATTGTATTGACGGGATTGGCTTGTGTACCTATAGTTGCTGTCCATTTCTCACATGTCCTGGTACTGATAGTGATTTTGTTCTCACTTTCTTTATTTTGTTTTTATCCTTTAATAGAATTTGTTAGACCGAAAAGAAAAAAGAAACTGGGATATAAAAGGCTAGAACTGTTAACTTCATACTCTACTGCTCAAGTGAACACAGATATTTATGCAGCTAATGAATTCTGTTTCTCATGAATTTCTGTTAGTTTAGACTATATTCTCAAGAGCTGTATCATCTGAAGGGAAAAAGAACTTAAAATGATTTATTAATGGCATTAAATAGTGATAAGGGATTACCAATGGTTGCTGTCCTTTTGCTATTGGTACTTCTAGAAAGAAATGATCACTACTATCAATAATGAGTAGAGTTACTCTCATTAACTTTTGATTCTGCAGCATCTTGAAGAGTAAATAAGTAGCTTGATTTTCATGCATGTCATGATTCATCAAGCTTCTCTATTCAATTTAGATCTTCAATTAATGCAATATTTGATTACTCAGATTAACTGATTTACACTTTATCCTCTTCCTTTTGCAGTCTGCTAAGAGATGCTTAGTGCTAGTGGTGGCAACAGGTCTGCTGTTTATGCTAATGGAGCCTCCAATTCCATTATCATGGACTTACCGCTCTGACCTAATCAAAGCTGCCCGTCAGTCTTCTGATGACGTCTCCATCTATGGCTTTGTTGCCACAAAGCCTACATGGCCATCATGGCTGCTTATTGCAGCAATCCTGCTAACTCTAGCAGCAGTTACCTCTATCATCCCCATTAATTATATGGTTGAGTTGAGAGCGCTTTATTCAGTTGCCATAGGGATTGCTTTGGGTATCTACATATCTGCTGAGTACTTCCTTCAGGCTGCGGTCCTGCATGCCCTTATTGTTATAACCATGGTCTGTGCTTCTGTATTTGTGGTCTTCACTCACTTCCCATCTGCCTCAAGCACAAGGTTCCTGCCATGGGTTTTTGCCCTACTTGTGGCTCTCTTTCCTGTGACATATTTGCTAGAGGGCCAGATGAGAATCAAAAGCATCCTCGTGGATAGTGGAGTTGAAGACATGGTGGAGGAAGACTACAAACTCACTGCATTACTGGCAATTGAGGGAGCAAGAACATCTCTCCTTGGTCTATATGCAGCAATCTTTATGCTGATTGCACTGGAAATAAAGTTTGAACTAGCCTCACTTTTGCGGGAAAAGGCTTTTGAGAGGGGCGGGAGACATAATCAGTCTGCACAAAGCAGCTCTGCCAATTTCCCAGCTAAAATGAGGTTTATGCAACAGCGTAGGGCCTCTACTGTGCCTACCTTCACAATCAAGAGGATGGCAGCTGAGGGTGCCTGGATGCCTGCAGTTGGTAATGTTGCTACTGTGATGTGCTTTGCTATATGCCTGATCTTGAATGTCAATCTTACTGGAGGCTCAAACCGAGCAATATTCTTTCTGGCACCAATCCTACTGCTTCTCAACCAGGACTCTGATCTTGTTGCTGGATTTGGGGACAAGCAAAGGTATTTCCCTGTTACAATAGTTATTTCAGCCTACTTGGTTCTGACATCCTTGTACAGCATATGGGAAGATGTCTGGCATGGGAATGCTGGATGGGGCCTGGAAATTGGTGGGCCAGACTGGTTCTTTGCAGTCAAGAATTTAGCCCTCCTAATTCTTACATTCCCAAGCCATATCCTTTTCAACCGGTTTGTGTGGAGCTACACGAAGCAGACTGATTCAACGCCCTTGCTCACATTGCCCCTTAATCTGCCATCCATCATAATAACAGATGTGATAAAGGTTAAGATATTGGGACTATTAGGAATTATTTATTCCCTGGCCCAGTATCTAATCTCTAGACAACAGTATATCACTGGATTGAAGTATATTTAGACATACATACTCTGTACAATATGTTTTGGAAATTTTCAAGTGAGATCTTAAAGTTCAGGTTTGTTTGCCCACTCTCTCACTTGTCCTTACCTTAATTTGGGGCTTTTTGTATGCCCTGGGATGCACAAGCTACCCATTGTCTTTTGAGTTATTATAGCAAGCTCTTAAACTAAGACTGTTAAATGAATTAGCCTCCTAGCAAATTTATGGTCCTCAGTAATTCTTGAATTGGATTTGCAGCATGTGTAAATTTAGAATTTCTCTGAACATCTTCTGTGATGTATATTTAGAAGGGCCTTGTTCTGTTTGGAACATGTTACCACAGTTCAGAAAATTAGACCACTTGAAACCATTTCCAAAATCACTAGTTGGAATGACAACTAACTTCTCAGGGTAATGCTGATTTTTTCTATGCAACTCTTTAATGCAGTGGTATCATCATATTGCAGATTCATGACTATGCTTGCAATTTTCCTTCCACCTCCATTTACCATTTGAATTGTTTCATTCAAAGCAAGCTTTTGGTGTCATGTTCAGAATCCGAGTTAGATGGGTCCCTTTAACATGTTCTTTTCTTTTATTTTCTCCCTTTCTTCTTGTTTGGGGGGTGGGGTTGGTGTGGGAAGGAGAGGAAGGCGGGAAGGTTGGGTTTGTTCTGTATGCTGTATTGTTGGATGTTGTTGTATCACTATGATGGTAGTGTCAACAGTCTGACATCTCAATCCCAAGTTTCATGTCTTCCATAAAAGCTCAACCAGTTGAGAGTTTGCATTCGAGTTTTTAAGGCCTGGTGGTCCTTTGCAGTTTCTAACACAAGCAAACGCTGTAGATTGGTAGGTAAACAAATAGCTCCTAGCTTGGGGGAAGAGAACAATGTGTCTGTTGTAGCCTCAAGTTTCCCTTAGGCTTAGGAGACTGACTGGGTATGCCTTGTATTATTTGTAATACTTAAAAGGTAAAAACTATCTTTATAGGATACCAAAGGATGTCATTTTTATTGATCTTATTAAGGTTTGGAGCTTGAGGTTTGGGATTTTGGGTTGAGGGTTTAGTTTTAAATTTGAATAGATCTTTTCCAAATTAGCCAGTGAATACTTGTTTAGATGGGTTATAATTTGTCTTGGACACAAAAAGATGATTTGGGATGGGTGCACCATTGTAGAACTGTATGTCCCCTTTTGATCCGTTTGGTCGTGTCGGATCAGCAGTGATTTCCAGATGTTTTTTAGAAATGGTACAAATAGAATCAAGTAGTGTTTTTTGGCAGAAGCTGATGGATGAACGAAGGGACCGAGTGGCGTATAAAACCAATATAAAAACACTACTTTCACGATCAGAGTAAGCAAAAGTAAAATTTAGAATCGTACTCGAACCATTTATCATACCAATAGATGTGAGCAAGAGAGCATTTTTTGTTTTGTTATGTTTTCAAACTTTGGGCCAACAATCTCTCTCTGTCACCACTCACCGATGAGAAAACATAGGAACGCGGGTGAATAGTGTGGGATAGGCCACTTTTTAAGTGAATTTGCATTATGTGGGAAGATAAAAACCAAATCTGGTAAAAAATTTGTAGGCTCAAGTGCATACTTGATAGGAAGCAAGGGTCCCAGAGAAGATGTATACAAACATGAGATATATATAACAAACATCGAACTATGCATCAAGGTATATGCAAAGCACATGCATATTGCCTAAAGTGTGCCCAAATACATTCCTATAATACCAAAAGAAACATGCCAAAGGTAAAATACACATCATATAAGTCTCTCCCCTTTGGCATTATCAAAATGAGGCTGAAGGTGGAGGGAAATGGCAGCGGAGAAACTCCAACATCTGATCAAAACGAGACTGCTGCACCTCATCCCTTATGTCCAAAGCATCCATCAATGTATCCAAATGACCTCGCAGCTCATCATGGGAGGCCTTAGAATCAGCCCGGAGATCAACCAATTTCGTGCCAAGCTGCTCAACAGCAGTGGATAAAGTCTCCAAACGACTTGAGCACAAAACAAGCCTCTCCCCAAACTCCCCACCAAAGGGCTGTTGAACATCTGGCTGAGGCTGAGGCTGAGGCTCTGATCCATCCCATTCTTCCTCATCTTCATTTCTTGCCTTTGGAATCCAAACACCCCCTACCTCTCTGTATCCCATACTCCTGATTGTAGATTTGTTGTAGGTGTCCGTGGCTATGGGCCTGGAGAAATCCACCTCATCATCCATGGGAACCTTGAAGTGCTTAAAAATTTCGGTCAGAATCATCCCATACGGAAGGAATGCAGTTTTGTGATCTCGGCTATCAACCATGTGTCTAATCAACATATAACCCAGATTAAATCGCCTTCCTACCAACATACTATCCACAACAAAAACTTCCAAGGAGCTCACATCATCCCTGTGACCAGCTTTGGGCAAAATATTATATCCAACCATATGGTGTAAAATTCTAGCTTTCAAGGTCAAGTGCTTAGCATTCTCGGGTTGAGGATATCCACCAATTGAGGGTTATCACGAAGTTTCCTGCATGCTTCAAGGGATCAAAGTCCCCAGCAGTTGGCCAATTTTTCAATTCAAACACATGGGCTCCATCAGAAGGGATTCCTAGGATCTCACACAGTTCAGTAGGTAAAATCTGATTTTCTTCCCTTTAACAAAGATTTCAACTTGGCATTCATTGAGGTAGGTCAGATTTGAGTAAAAAAGCCGGACCAACCTATGATAAACGGGTTCTTTCTTGGTAACGATAGGTCCAATCTCCTGTAGAGAGAATCAAACCAGAAATCTCTCATGTTCATGAAAATTCACATTTCTGCCGGAAATCTCTCCTCTACTTGCAAAAATTCCATGGAAAGTAGTAGCCTGCTCTAGATTTGCAAAGAGGGAAGTGTCATACCGAGTCTCTACTCCTCCATCACTTTCATTTGGAGGAATTTTGCGGGTTTCTAAGTCTTTTGACAGGAAACGAAGGGTCGGATAGAAGTACTTAAAGACCCTTGTGCTTGTCCTTGCTAACGGTCAACTGCCAAGTCGTTAGCTGATTTTTTTTAAGCGATTGACCATGGGATGGGCCTCTCTCGGGCATTATAAGGTAGAGAATGTTTTAAAAAATAATAATTAAAAAAAAATTTGGGAATAAAATTCTGTTTAGAGAATTAAATATAAAAATAATTTTAAAATTTTATTTATTTTTAATATGAATGTAAAAGTTCTCAAAATATTATATATATATATATATATATATATATATATATATATATATATATATATATATTAAAAATTTTGAGAGAAAATGCCAAGACATAAAATAAGGAGAAGAAAAAGTAAATAAAAAATAAAAAATAAATTAAAGTTAATAAATTATTTTATCATATTTCTTTAAATAAATTATTATTTTTTTCATAGAGATATTAAATAATTTAAAATATATGAATTTTAATTAATTATAATTATTTTAGTATTTTTTTATGAATAATCAAATATAAAAAAAATAATATTTTTAAAATAATTTTTTTTGCCTCTCTTTTACAATTTTTTGAAATCCAACATAATATAAGATAAGAAACTTGAACCACTCTTCCATTCTATATTAAAAAGAGGTAAAGCGTGAAACTAAAACCTTTATACGTCTAAGAAAAAGACTAAAATGACCATGAATAAGATTACATAGAGAATCGTATAGAGAAAATTCATTATATATGTACACAAAAAAAAAATAAAAAAATGCAATCTGTGTTGAGAAATAAGAATGATATCACATTACATTTACTTAGACGACCTTGGTAAATTTGAAATTATGTGTAATCCTTGCATTTGAAACAAATTTTAAAATCCTATTCCATCTGAAATGTTAATTACAGTTATATCCTTGTGTCAAATCCAACGTATACACGAAAGGATCATAAAGCACATCCCTAGCATCATTAGGACCATCATTATAGCTCCACAAAATCATAATCTTAATTTGATCATATACAATTATATTTTATTTTACATAACTACAATAATCATTAAAATATGACATATCTAAAAATAATCGTTAGACTATTACGAGATTCTTGAACGAGAAAAATGATTCAATGACTTCAAAAGAATTGAAATAAAAATCGTATGAGGTGAAAATCTCATGTACGGTTCTGTAGAGTGACAATAAAAGTGACTTATCTGTCAACTTTTTCACTATCACCCCCAAAAAACCAAACTCTGTCTTACATAAAATTGTTAGAGTACGATTAACCTCTGGATTTGAAATCACTGCTTATATACTTGATATTGGTCATAATTCACAAGAACATTATGTAGTTTTAATAAGTAAGGGAAGGGTTAATGATTTACTCCGTGTGAGATATCACACTGTTCGAAGAACTCATATACGTTTTTGTGAATTATATATCATGAATAAGCTTGACTTATTTCATAATCATACTAGAGATTTTATTTAGCATGAAGATACTAAATAAATTGATTATCAACTATTCAACTTAAGGCTTTAAACTTTCATTAATTATAAATCAACCTACTTTTAAAATATTTATAAAAAATAATAATATTTAATAACAACCCCATTCCTTAAAAAAAATCATAATCATGTGAATACGAGAATCATAAGTAGTCTAAGTAGATTGAGTGATAATCATATGGATATAATACAATAATTAAATGGGTTATAAATATCAAGTCAAAATGATATCAACATTACACAACAAAAGAAATTAAACATGTCCAAAAAGGTTAGTTTGTATCGATTAAAAAAATGATTAACCTCAATCCAACCTCGTTAGTTTGTACCAATGTTACGTTTCTAGATATGCTGCCAAACACGTGCCAATAAAAATGTAGTGATCACCATCCAATACTCACTACGTGTCAAAATAATCTACACGATAAATGTAATTGAAGAGAAAAAGACATTTTCACAAATTCAAGGGATTATATTCACATGCGGGTGCATCAAGGATATAACAACAAAAATGTAATGGAAAAACGAACAAATGGTGGTCCCAAACAGTCTCTTTCACTCCCAGGCCCACCCTCTAGGCTCTAGATAATGGACCTTATATTATTAATTATTGGAGTGGAAACCGAAAAATCAGAGGGCGAACACGATGGCCTCCGCAACCAAACACCCCGCTATCCTCATCGTCTTCCTCATCCACTGTCTCTGCCTCTCACGCTCATCATCCAAATCCACAGACCCAACCCCAACGCCGGCTCCATGGCCCCCCCAATTCTACTCTCTCCTCTACATGAACGTCAATGGATCCAACCAAATCATCGATCTCTGGTACGATTGGCCAAAGGGTCGAAACCTAAACATCATACAGAACCAGCTGGGTAAGCGTCTCTACGACCTGGAATGGGACAATGGCACTTCTTTCTTCTACACATTGGACTCCACCCAGGAGTGTCGCACTAAACATTTTGAGGTGGGGATTCTTCGCCCTGACTGGCTGGACGGAGCCCACTATCTGGGTCAGCGCGAGGTCGATGGGTTCCTCTGCAACGTGTGGGAGAAGGTGGACTTCATTTGGTACTATGAAGATGTCGTCACCAAAAGGCCCGTCCACTGGCGCTTTTTCAACGGTAATCTTCGTTACTCTCATCATAGGAACCTTTCTGGCATTTTTTTAATTCAATTGCCACGAGACATAAATAGAAAATCCCCCATTTCTAAGCCCTGATTTGGGAAGTGGGCAGCAAATCTTTGATCCTGAATTTTCTTCAGTTTGTGTGGCTGGTCACTTTCTTGCTGTGAAATATCTGCAGGAATGTCTGCTCATGTGATGACGTTTAAAGAGGGGGCGGTGCGGGAGGATGAGAAATGGCAAGCCCCTGTCTACTGCTTCGGTACAACTGATCCAAAGGCGGAAACTACCAGTGCCGGCAATCCTCGGGAGAGGATGGTGGACGGAGCTCTGAGAGGTTCAATGAGCCTCTCGATGTAATCACTTTCTTCTACATCTACACACTGTGTGGAAATAAAATCTGATCTTTTTCTGTTTGATTGGTTATCCTTTGTTACTCTGGAATAAAGAATGTAAGCTAGGAATCAATTTCATTTCTTCCATTGGTTGGCATACTTGGATTGCTTGTGAGAATGAGAATGAGAATGAGAATAAAAGTTTCATTATTATAATAACAAAATCTAAATTTTATTAGAATTTTTATTTCTTTCTTTTATATTTTATTTCTTATCTACAGTGTTTTAACAATTATTTTTAAGAATAATTTTCCGATTTCTAAAATTTAAAAGAAAAAAAAATATGATTAATAATTATAAAATAATTTTTTTTTTATTCTTAACAACACAAAACATATTAAATAGTGTTTCGAATATGTTTTTACTTGTTTGTTAGAGTTATTTTAAAAAATAATTATATAAATATATAAAATAATTAAAAATAAAATATTAAATACTAAAAATTATTTTTAAAATATATTTAAGAATATATCAAATTCTCAACAAAACTTTTATTTTATAAAATATCATATTTTAAAATTGTTTTAAAAAATAATTAGCAAAGGGATCATTGGTTTTAATGAGTTTAAACGTTAAAAGCATCACTTCTTAACATTGATTCAAATATTTATGAGACACAAATATAGCATCGGACAACACCACACTCTATCCAGTTTTGTTATAAATACATATAATAGAGTTGTGGCAACTGGCAAGCCTCTCAAATTATTAAGAAATAACCGGCGTTGCCAAACAGCCCCAAAACCACCTCGGCGTAACATAACCCACTTTCCAAACACACCATTAGAAAACCTTGCCATATGGAGCCATAGGCACCACTTGTCAGACTCCGGAAGAGGGAATCAACAAACAGACGGCGGCCACGATGACCTCCGCAACCAAACACACATCTATCGTCTTCGTCTTCGTCTTCCTCATCTTCTGCGTTTGGTTCTCAGTCTCGTCATCCAAATCCACCGACCCGACTCCAACTCCATGGCCCCACCAATTCCATTCCATTCTCTTCATGAATTACAGCGGTGCTCTCGAAATAATCGATCTCTGGTACGACTGGCCCAACGGTCGAAACTTCAACATCATTCAGGACCAGCTTGGGGAGCTTGTGTACGACCTTGAGTGGAACAATGGAACTTCGTTCGTCTACACATTGGACGCCCCCAATAGGTGTCACACAGCACAGCTTGAGGTGGGGATTCTTCGCCCTAATTGGCTGGACGGAGCCAACTATCTGGGTCAGCACCAGGTCGATGGGTTCCTCTGCAACTTGTGGGAGAAGGTGGACTTCATTTGGTACTACGAGGATGTTGTCACCAAAAGGCCCGTGCATTGGCGCTTTTACACTGGTAATTTGTTGCTCTCATCAGTTTTAGTTTGATTTGTTTATAGTTTTATGCGTGGGTTTGTTACTTTTGATTGAATGATTACAATGACCAGAAATGATGGCAGGGATCGAAAGTGATGGGCTTTTCAATAAAGATATATGTTTTTATTATTCAATTCGTGACTTTGTAGGGAGATTAGTTCTATTTTCCTGGGACAGGAAATGGGCATTTCAATTTTCTTCTGAGTCATGATTCTGAGTTGGTGAAAGATTCTTTGGGTGTGGGGATTTGAGATCAATAGGGGGTGGAGAGGGCACAGTAGGGTGTGTGTTCGAGGTGGGAAATGGGCAGTCCAGGGAGGGGCTGAATAAGGTGCGATTCTCAAACTTGTTTGAGATTGTGGGTGGCTGATTATGGGGTTCAGAAGGGGAGGTTGGACCCATGTTTTGTTGGGAACACTTCAAGATAGGGAGATGGTGTATATTGTGGCTTGCATTGAGTAGATGTGGTTGGGGAGGGAGGATGTTAGGCAATGGCTTCTGACTTGGGACTAGAAATTCTCGGTTTGACTGTATCACAAAGAGGCAGTGAGAGAGGAGGGGGGGGCATACAGAGATTTTCTTGTGAAGAGATTTGGGTTCCCAAAAGTTTGTATTAATGTAGTGGATAGCAGTTTGGACCAAATCTTGGCTATTGAATGAGAGAAACAATTCCTACTAGTACCTCAAAAGATGGGAGAACACTGACCATCTGTTGTTTCATTGTTCAAAGGCCCATGATTTATGGCCATCAATGGTTTCGGATTTGTGGTCTATGATGGTTTCTGTCTTTTGGGGTTGATTGGGTTGTTCAGAAAACATTGTTATAAATGATGACAAGTTAGCATGGCAAGTTTAGGGGAGAAGGAGGAGAAATATTTGGAGGGGAGCTGCCTGTGTCTTGCCTGGTGTCTAGGGAGACAGAGACAGAGCTTAAGAGGAAGTTGAGAATAGAGGGCCATGGAGGAAGTTGAGCCATCATTTTTATGAGGTCTCTTTCTGTTGATTTGATGAGTTCTTTTGCTTAGTTTTTCCTTCTTGCTCTCCTCTTCCCTAGAAAGTTTTCTCTGTACTTGTCCGGTGCCTCTTCTATAGTATTATTCTTATTTGAAAAAGGATATCTCCTGAATGTTCATCATTCCTGAGTTGCTCCTAAGTATGGCAAATGATCACCTTCTTCCCTTGCAATTATATGCAGGAAGGACTGCACATGTGATGACATTCGAAGTGGGGGCAGTGCTTGAGGACACGAAGTGGCAGGCCCCAGTATACTGTTTTGAGAAGAAGACTGATACTGATACTGATACAGCTCTTCCAAAGGCGGACATTGGCTCTATGAGGCTGGATGGGATTCCTAGAGGTTCAATCAGGCTCTCAATGTAATGATCTCTCTTGTATTTCTAGACTACTACTTCTGTCTCAATAAAATTTGCTTTCTTTTGTGAATCATTGCTTATCATCTCTCACCCTCCACAGTAATTTTCTGGGTTCTACCTTCAGTTTTCACTTTTCATCAATACCCTTCAAATATATTGGTTTTAAGAGTTCTGAGGAATTCTGGGATACAACCTTCAATCTCCTTTCCCATTTCCTAAAAATGCTTGATTGAATTTGAAGGAAAAAAAACAAGATTTTCAGAACCAGATGGATTTCTCTCTCCACGGTTTAATGGTAGGAACATGGTTATGTGGTAAAATAATTATAAAAATTTAAAATATATATAAAAAACTAAAGATGATAATATTTATCTTTTATTTTTTATATTATCAAATTAAATTAGGGATAAATATAAATTTATTAATATTTTTAATTCTATTAAATAAAACATATATATATATTGAAAATAGAAGAAAAAAACTCAAACTATTCAATTTTTCTGTATATTAAAAGTTATATATGAATTAATCTCAACAATTTAACAAAAAATATTGTATTGTTTACATATTTATTATTTTAATGTTTTTAAATAGTATTATTTTATTTATTGTTTTGTGCTTTTAAACAATGATAACATATAAGCTCGTAATGCTTGGTTGTCAAAAAATGCTAAGAAAAAAAAAAGTTAAAGAAAATGATTTTTTTACGTTTAATTTTATTATAAAAAATATGAAAGAAAATAAAATATAAATAAAATTAGTTAAGAATTTATGTATTTTAAAATTATTTAATTAATAAAAATACATAAATGAAATGTGTTTGAATCTAAAAATAATTTATTAATTTTAAATTTATTTTTCATTTTTTCTTCTCTTTATATTTTTTGAAACCAAACAAAGTATTCATCTTTCATTCTTAATTTTTCTACAAGTCTAAATCACCCATCCCGCATGGGCAGAAAAGAGTTTTTAAACATTAATCAACAAGACACGGTTTCAATCCGGCCCTTGGAGAGCCCAGGAAACGGCCTAACTTTGTTGGGCTTCACTTTACCCAAAAAGATTTTCATTGAACCCATTCAGTGGTGCCTTCTGTCCGATTCATTGAAAGCGGTAAGTATTAAAGAAATAGAAAAAAAAAAAAGTTAAGAAAATCATTTTATAATATATTGTTATAATATGCGAAATAGTAAAAAAAAAAATAATAATTAAAATTAATTACAAACTTCTGTCGATGAATAAGTGATTTTTAAAAATTATAATTAAGGATTGCAAACTTATACTCAAATTAAAACAGAGAGATATTAAGAATAATCAAATAAAAAGTTAATAAAAGAAATCAACAAACAAGTAAAAGACAAAATAATTTTTTTTGCATGGAAAACTCTCGTATTAACTATGAAGATAAAAAAATCACAGAGTTTAAGATCTTTAATTTACAATCCACTATTTAAAATAAAAAAAAAAACATAAATTTATCTTATCATTTTACCTTAAAAAATTACTCTCCATAACCTATACCTTAATCAACGTTGGTCACACAACACCTCCGATGTTCAAGTGGATTTCTTTTAGTTTTTTAGAAGATGCAAGTTTTTCTAACAACCCATAATTCAATTTTATGAATTTTTTCAAAAACGAATTTTGTCATATTTTAAGGGATTTTGGAAGACCACTTGAGTGCACTTAATCATTATTCGAGCACTTTGGGTGCTTGTGTATTGGCTAATCCCTTGAATAGTTATAAAGTTTGAGCGTTTTTTAATCCACTTTAATATTTCAACAAGTTATCTCGTTATTAAGAAAACCTTTTTAAACTTATTTGTGATTTTTCAATTGAATTAACAATAACTTTGAATCTTCAATAAAAAATAAGTCACCATCGAAAAAGTTTCATAAGCCAAGATAAATAAGAACAAAATTATCAACAAACATAAACAAAACTTAATGTCAACACATGATATTTAGAATTTAAAACTCAATTATTTTAATTAGAATCAACTTTGTAGTAAAAACCATACAACTCCATAATAAAATCTATGTTGAGTATAGAGATGGAGACCATGATTCCTATAATGAGAACATAATTGAAAGATTCAGAAAAAAAAAAAAAAAGATTAAGAAAATATGGGTTGACTTCCAGAATCCAACAGTATAGCACAATTAGATGATAGATGATTCTACTGAAAATAAGTTAGCCATAACTTACTTATATATTCGTCTTTGATTAGTTCCGACTCGATTGAAAATTCTTATTATGCTCTGACCGATACTTTTGAATCTTGACATACATGTTTCAAATTAATCAAAGGCTAATTTCGCGGAGCCATTAATTTTGGTCGGGCAACCCAGTTTGAAGTCAAAGCAACTCCGGTCGTGGGTATGGGTGTTGGGAGAAATTTAGAATTAAAAAATGGCACATGCAGTGGTTGAATCCTGCGTATATGGAGCTGTTAAATGTTGAGTTGTCATTGTGGTGGATCAGAATTGAATTACTGGACACCACTGATTCAACTTCCAATTTTCAATTTTCTCTTCACTCTCCACCCTTGGAGGCCTCTTATCGGTTTGATTTTTAAATGTGAATATTTTTTTCTAAAATAGATAGGAAAGTGTCGGTTTTGTGAATAAAAGATGCCGCGTTAGAAGAAGAAGAGGGGGGACGTGGTCCAACGTGGTGAAATTTGAAGTGTTAGTTGGATAAGTGGGGTTGCATGAAGGCTATTTAGTATTTTATGGACTTTTTCGTTTGTTCTAGTTGTTGCAACTTTCCATCATGGCTTCAATGAGAATTTGTTTTATCAGAATTTTAATTATCGCAGACACAGAAAATTTAGGAAAACATTTTTCTTTTTTTAAAAAATAGTTTTAAAAATAATTTTAAAATGTAATTTTATTTAACAGTCTCAAAGTTTTTTTTTTAATTCTTGTTTAAAACATTTGAAAAATATATCTGAAAAAAATAATTGTAAATAAAAATATAAAGAATAATTAAATTTATCATGTCATAAATAAAATTTATTTTTTAAGAAGTATTTTAAAAAAATATTTTAAATTATTTTTAAAGATATTTTGGATAATTATTAAAATATAAATATATAATATCTTTTATATAAAATAAATCAAGAGAATGAATTTTTGTATTTTAATTTTTTTTTAAACTATTGTTAAAAGTAATTAAAAATTATGTTAAGAAACATTTCTAATAAGGCCGAAAGCTTTGTCGACATTCTCTACGAAATCTATTTAATAGCTTTTCTTTCTCGTATTATTATTATTTTTATATATTAAATGATAAATAATAATAATAATAACACCATCGCTTCCGCCTTTTTCTCCCCAGGTTCTCGAAAATCCCAAACCTTTTTCTCTCTGCTCTGCAGCTTAAGTGCTTCTTCGCTCTCTCCAGGTGATTTCAATGTCCAAAACCGTAGATCTCTCTTTCCTCTACTTCAATTTTCATTATATGCTGAGTCATTGCCAATTTTTATTTTTTTATTTTTTTGTGTTTATCTAAATTTTCAGTTCTAGGGCTTGTAGGTGACAGTGAATTGCAAATACCCTAAGCTAGAATTTGATCTGATTAGCTTCTCATTTTGTGGTTTTTGGATGTTTTCAAAGCTGATTGTGCCTTTTGACTTAATTTCCGAAGAGTAGGTGCGGGATTTGGGTTATTTGAAGTGCAGAGATAGTTGCCTGCTGTTGGATTTCGTGTGGGTTTTTACTGGATATTGTAGGATTTGTTCAGCATTTCTGTTTTGTAACTTTCTGATGCTGGAAATTATGTTATGGAGGTTGTTGCCACTAGGCTGAAAACATGTTTTTAGAGGATTCGGGATGTATATCAATAAACCTTTGGGTGGTCTATTTTTGAGCAACGTTTCCGATGTCCCGTCATACTGGTGGAGCTTTTTTTCTTGAAGATTTGGGTTTTCCAGCTTCTGTTTTTGGCCAAACACGGAAAAGGAATCGGATTTAACATTCTAGTTGCTTCAATTTGTTATGAAGCTGTTTCTGTTTCATCATCTTTTTTATAAAACGATTCTGTTTACCCATCAAAAATAAAAATAAAAAAAATCATAATCATGAAGGAAAATGGATTTCATAATTTCCCACAAATCAAACATACCCACATGATTTTATATCCTTTTTCTATTTCTCTTTCGGGCATAATACAACCTACGGGTCTATATACTAGACTTGAATGCTGTTCTGCTGTACCATGTCTAGCTGACTTTATGACCGGAATGGGCAGTATCTTCAATTTTATTTTTCTCATGACCCCAGTTCTTTAAAGAAACACCTAACTATAAGTAGGGAGGAGTCTGCCTATGACTTTTATTGTCTATGCTTTTCTCTTTCTGGTGGCTGCCATTTCACTTATTCTTGTTTTTATAATAATTTATATGTCAGAATTTATCATTTTCTGACATTGCAAAGATTGGATTCCAGAAATTATTAAAAACACTGCTGAAGTACTATGAAAACATTACGCTAGGTGCTTGTGAGCCATAGGTTAGTGAGAGGTAATTGGAAAAATTATCCATAATAAAGTTATCCTTGTATGTGGAGTTGGATTACTGCCTTTTCAATTTCATTTGTTGAATTATGATCTCATATCATCTTTGTGAACATTTATGTCTTTACAGGCTGCAATCTTGTATTCTAGAGGCTGAAGTGTTTACACTCTTGTCATTTTCCAATCGCTCCACCGGACTTTAATTGTCAGCATCACTGAAACTATAGTATCTTGTTTTTCCCTGACAATGTGGTTTTCAGTTGTTTGACTCACTAATTCATCAGGGTTTATTGGGAAAGACCATAAATGGGTTCCTTTTGCTGCTGTCCATGTGGTGACGAATTTGAAGAATATGCTAATCCAAGTAACTCAATATATAGACACTGCATATGTCTAAGATTCTTTTTCCAGCAGCTATTCAGTGGGGTATGCATTGTAGATCCCAGAAACTCAATAATTTGCCTCTTTATATTCTCAATCTGCATGTAGATGTACTTTAGAAGATGCTTTTTATTGACTCGATTGGCCTATTTTATCCATTTGTTTCCATGGAAGCAGAAAATTATGTCATTTTGGAAATTCTCTATTCAATTATATAGCCTTCCTCATTCAAGATAGAAATGAGGCATCTAGATTATGCTATGAATATGGAACTTCATCAGTATTAGTAGCATTGGTGTTGCTTAAAATTTTTGTCATTATCTTTTACTTCAGTAAAATAGTTACATATTCAGGAGGGCTATGGATGCTTATGCAAATGCCATGAAATAGAGAATAGTGCCACTTATGTCATGTTGTGATGGCATTGATGTCGAGTCCAACACCTACCACCTACTCTGAATCCATGACTCAAAATGTAGGAAAAGTAAATAAAATATTTAAATTTCATAATTTGCCTATGATTAAATTGAAACTGACTAAATACCAACCTGAGAGAAGAAGTAAATTCTTTAGTGAAGAAAGTCACTTGTGACATGAGTGCATAAATCGCATTCTGGCTATCCATGGTTATTTATCAACTTATATTGTTGCACTCTTATTTGTTGATATGCACTGCGGTTGGTTGTATTTGTCTGTGTATAACTAGGATATAAGCAAAGGATTGTGATCTTACCAATGCTACCTTAGAAATCTTAACTGTGAAGAGTTAGGGGATTAACATGATTCTAGACCATTTGATGTAATTTGTTCTATTATTTGGATGATATTTTTTCTTTCTCAAAAAATATACTTTTTAAACTTGTAAGTTTGACAGTTTTCTTTCTTCCCTCTTTGTATCTTTTGTTTTCTTTCTAATGCAATCTAAATCATCCAATTGCATGGTTATTAGGGCCCATTTTCCTTTGTGAAGACAACATGGTTTACATCCCCCTCTTGTCATAGTGTTCTAGGCATCACTAGAAGCACTGATGCAACATGCCCCCGCCCCCCACCTTGAAATTCTTTTAAAAATTTTTCACATAGAGTGATTTGAACCCTTTCTCGGCAATAGGGGTTGAATCCCTTGATTACCACTAGACTACATATATTTTTTGACCCCCTGAAACAGATAGCTAGATGTTGCCCCCTCTCAAGCCATTTTGTGGCTCTACCAGTGACTAGTAGTCTTAAGGATTGACGTAGGCAAGCATGGTGGGGCAACCATTTAGACTGCAGTTTAAGTATGTTTTGGAGGGGATTTATTGTGCCTCTGGGGCTAATTGGTAGTGGTATCATATCATACCTAAAGAAACCCAATAGAGGATCCTGTGAAATTCTTTTGAAAAATCCTGCTGAAAAATGAGCAAAGTTAGCAAATCCGAGCATGTATCAGTTATGAAGAGACACTAATAAGGATGGATTTGTAATGTTTCATTGCCATGAGATATGTTACATGTGATATGCTGTGGTTCCCAATCTCATAACTCCCAGGAGTAAAGTTATGTGTGTCTAAAAGTTGCTCCAGAAAATCAGGCTTAATTGGTGTCCTGTTTGGATTTTTTTGTCCTACCACTCCAAATACACATCTTCCACATTTTCTACATCACACCTTGATGACAGTTGCTCTAGGATGTAGTAATGATGTGAAAAAAGTTTATTGCAGTAATATATTGTTCCATCTCATCAGAACAAAGTGAAAATGTGAAAAATTCCAGGAATAACAAAGATACGTTGATGATACAATTCTGTAGGGGATTAGATTTCATTCATCAATGCATATTGCCAATGGGCAATGTTATCAGATGATACTGTAAATCTTGATTCAGACATCAGTCATTTTGTTGCCTCTGCATCGACTGGCTTTGGTTTGATTATCACCACCTACCACACCCAGGATCAGCAATGGCTGGTCTGACTACCTAGGCCAGGCGACTGAGTGCACTATTTAGGTCAAGACTTAATGTCATTAATGTCACCTTGTATACTATTCCTTTTCAAGGTTTTTTTTGTTTTGTTTTCTTTCCTGCCTTTTTATCTTATTATCCTTTTATGTTATCACAAGCAACAGATAGCAAGATGAGATGAGATGTGCAGTTGAAATGAATTCCTAAAATTCCTCAAAATTTGTGTTTTTAGGATAGAAATCAAGACAAATGATCACTGTTTTCACCATAAGGAAATATGGTTATATTAAAACCGTAGGATTCAAATCAAATTTGGTTGAATGCATATTCAAATGTGATGCTTCACAAGCTTAATGATCTCTGTGATTGATTGTGAATTAACATTAATGTGTGTCTGTTGTACCATGGGAACTAAATCAGTTCTTTTATGTTTTATATAGCATTTAAACGTGTCGCCTGAACTCAATTTTAAAAAAAAAAGAAAAAGAAAATTATTAAAAATAAATAAATACAATTGGATTAGCTAAAAGAAAGTACAAAAAAAAATAAAATTCTATTAGATAGGACATTATTCAAATACTGCTAAAAGAATATCTTCATAATGATTTATAATAATATTAAGAATTTAAAATATTTTTATTTAATCACCTCATCCTAAATATTTTTTTATTTTCAAAAAATAAAAGATGAAAATAATAAAACAAATTTGTTTAAATTAAACATTTTGAAAATTTGAAAATCTATTTTCAACTATTAAAACATACAACCATGGACCATCTTTAAAGAAATAAACATGATTTTTCCCATCAAATATATTCAAATTGAAAAATTATAATTTTTTTTTATTATTGTTATTTTTATTTCAATAAGCATATGTAAAAAACAAATATGGTTTCTTATACCTCTATCTATTAGTTTCCATTTTTTATATTAATATCCATATCTTATTTATTTCATATGAACCCAAACATCTAGTATTAATTTCATATAATCCCAATTTTCATCAAATTCTCATTATACATTTAAAGACAAATGCCCATCAAATACTCACTATGCATTTAAAGAGAAATACTCATTATTCATAACCCAAATTCCTATTAAATACCCATTACCATTTAAACCCATATACACCATCAAACACCCATTCCCATTCTTGCAAAGTATCCATTTCATCTCATAGATATGAACCTTACCTTTATTTGGTTTCATTGACAAAACATGAATTGGCTCATTTTATTGTTTTTGTAGATTTGATGAGCTTGTTCCAAATCTTATGCAAAATGGCAGATTCATTCAGTTTGGATAGGATGTCCAATGACCTTTTGATTGTTTTGATGATTAAATCTTTTTATTTCTGAATTGGTATTGTTCTAAATAGATTTTCCTTGCCCCAAGTGGGTCTTTTGGATTCTCTGTGACAATTCCCTATTAGTTGCTGCTATCTTGTTTCCTGACTTTTGTGGTAAATATGTGCTGGATTTGCTTTGTGTCCATGATGATGCAGTATACTGCAATTTCTCATAGACCTGATGGACGATCAGTACCATCACCAATTCAAGGAGCTACTTCTTTGGCATCATCAGGGATTGGCACAGCATTACCAGATAGTTCCTTAAGTGATACTCATCACCCTGTCTCAAGGACAGCACCTTATGACGCTGAACAAAGATACTCTCGTTTGCAGCGTGATGGTTTGGTATCCAGGCGTGATAAGTCAATGACTCACTTCCAGGACGGTTCACAGCCACTGAGAAGAAATATAAGCAGTTCTGGTATGGAGCCACTGGGCTTTGGAAAGAAAAATTATGGAGTTGAAACTGAAGAAGATGGTAAACTTGCGCAGTCCGAGGCCTCAGAGAAGACTTTGGCAACAAAAGCTGCACATGGACTAGCTTATATACAAACAACTTCTGAAGATGAAGATGTCTGCCCCACATGTCTTGATGGTAATGTGACCTGTTTATCTTACTAGTCTTCTAGCTGGTCCCAAGCATGCTCAAAAGAAGAGTTTGATCTTGGCTCAGAACAAATGCTAGCACTGATTAGTAACAGACTACATTTTTTTTTTTGATAAGTGATTAGCAACAGACTACATTTGCTCTTATTACATCAAAATGCTTAGGGTTTTTGTGATAGATCATTATCTGGTCACAGTTTTGTGGTTGCTACAAGCCACGTAAAAAACTGTGTGCAGCTAAGCTGTTTAAATTTATTGATGGATTTTAATTTCTTGCAGAATATACGCCCGAAAATCCTAAAATCACAACTCAGTGCTCTCACCATTTTCACCTTGGCTGTATATATGAATGGATGGAAAGAAGTGAAAGCTGTCCAATTTGTGGCAAGGTATGGACTGAATGATTGTCTATATATATTATACCTGTGATTGCTCTTCTAGAACAAAAGTGAATCTTGAATCCATGAGAAGCCCATATAAACAAGAAAAGGGCCTTTAGCTTACTGATGTTTCAACATGACTACTTTAATTTTAGGATATTTAATTGTCATATAAAGCACAATTTTTATAGCAATCAAGGGTTAGTTTGGGAACATTTTTTAAAACATTTCTCAAAAAATAATTTTTGAGAGTTCTACAATGTTTTCTAGAACAAATGTCTGTTGAAGAACTTAGAATGTTCTCAACCTATTTTCTGTGTTTTAAATATTTTTAAAAAATAACTTTTATGTGTAGTGCTTTATTTTTAAGCATTCTCCATATTGTAGAATTATTTTTTAAATCAGCCTTCAAAAAATAAGTGAAATCAACCCATTACAATTAAAATACATTCTCATTAAAGCATCACATTCTTCACTCTATAGATACTTCTTGCTTTTTGTCTATGTGATATGATTTTGTATCAGGCACTCTCTCTTCCTCTTTTCCTTGCTTCTGTAAAGAATTACTAGATTTCTTGAGCTGTACCTCAGTTGGACCACTTTTCTTTCTGGAATATCAGGAGATGGAATTCTGTGAAAGCCCATAAGTTGGTGTGGAGTTTGATTTCAAAGGAATAGAGGATATATATATATATATAGCGGCCAGGAGTGGGTGTAAATAAAAAGTTCTCTGTATCTTGTGAAAAGCAGGCTCTGCACAAGGAATATTACTCTTCTTTTCACAATACTAGTATGTAACTCCTTGTAACATTCCTCCCTACTTACTGTATTGAATGTTTGCAATGTTTATATTGTCTTTTTGTATAGAGCATCTGGCACAGAACCATCATAATGATTCATAACCCGCACTACGCCTCTTGATTTTGTTTCTATGTGCATTAGACCTAAGTCGCATACTCATTCACTGCTTGTTAAGCACAATTATGGCGGGCCTTCTTAGCTTTTATAAGTAGAAAAACATAGGAAATTTTCTGGGTCGAGTCGAGACCATAGCATCAATGGTTACAAATCACCCACTGCCATCAGATACAGTGAAGGACCTTGCATCTCCACCAAGCATTTGGGGCTTAGCAGATTGTTTCTTTCTTATTGACGCATCGTTCACTGACATCATTAAGAGTTATTCAACTACGCTCCCAACTGTTTCTGGTTGGCAAAATAGATGCATCTTACCAGGCCATATTTATGGGGGTAACAGCCAGTCCACATCAGTGTTTTGTATTCAATATCATATTGACGTATGTCTCAATCAAGTGGTGGGTTCTGAGTCCTTGAAATTTATCTCATATTGTGCTGGCATATTGAAGTAGATTGAGGTAGACCTTTGGCCTAATTAGCAAGTTGGTCCAGAAGATATTTCTGGAATTTTTTCTGGGGGCATCATAACCTCTCTGTCTGCATTCGGTAGGTAACCAAACTGTCACTACAATAATTTTTAGTGCTTTTTAGTTTAGGAAAGAAAAAAGAACACCCATGTTCTCTTTGGATCGTGGAAAATATCATAGAAGGGAAAATAAAAAACAGAAAGAAAGTCGAATATTCTTGTTTGGTTCATAAAGCATAACGGAAAGGAAAAAACCGGAGAAAGAAATTCAAATAGTCTTCTTTCCATTTTACTTTCCCTCAAATTTCCATCCTAAATAGAGTCTAAAGATGCGGTAATGATAATTCGGTGGCAAAAAGAAGTGCATTTTTAGGTTATGTTTGTTTTTGGAAAGTACAAAGGAAAGAAAAAAAATATTAAGGAATATGATTTTCTTATATCAGGTTGTCCTATAAAATATTCAAAAAAATAAATAAATAAAATTAAAATCAGTTAGAAATTTATGTATTTTAAAATTATTTAATCTTTATATGGATGAGTTAAAATAAATAAAATGAGTTTGAAATAGCAAATAAAAATAATTTATCATCTTTAACTTTATTTTTTATTTTCCTTCACTTTTTCTTTCCGTTGCATTTTTCTTCAAATTTTTCGAGAACCAAACACAGTCTTAAGGATTTTTTTTTTTCCTCCCTTTTTTCCATTTTCCAAAACAAAACCAATGAGCAATTTTCTTCTCCTAAACCAGAGAATTCTACCCAGAGACAGGCTCTTTTTTTTTTTTTCTTTTTTTCAAATTAAAGAGGCTAGTTAGGTAAGCAATTGAATTGCATGCTTCCAAGATGGCCTTGATCATCGTCCAAACTCAACGCAACTGAAAAGCCTAGATAGATATAAAAAAAAAAAAAAAAAAGTTGGTTAGACGGTCTTTCACAGCCTTTAAACCATGCACACATCAATACAGCATGAGGCAACAACAACAGTGGAAGAAGACACCCCCATTCTGGTAGGCGGACACCCTTGCATGGGCCCCCTGCCCAGTTCCCCTACCACGTAACCAGACAGACAGCCTTTAATAGGGGCATGTGATGGAACCAGGCTCACAACTTCACCCAAAAGAACAAAAATGGATATGGTAACTTTAAAATACACCAGAGGATAATCATAAAAAGATGAAATGCAGCATTCTTGCTGATCATTGATCTGATATCAAATACAAAATTGCAGTTTCAGTTTGACAATAGATATCATGGAGGAAAGTTACATAAGAGACTAGGATCTCTAAGCTTCCTATTTTAACTATCCACTGATGGGGTATTCACTTTCTTGCTTACAGCTTCTTCCTCCATTGTGCCTTCCTGCGCTACCCTGTACTTGTACCTTTGTGCTGAGTATAGAAATATGCAGAAATTGATCACACTAAAAACTGTGAGAAGCCAATACAAATAATCGAATCTACCGGTGTTTATGTTCTGGGAAAGCCAAGATGGGTGCATCTGCTGTCGGTCGCCGGTGATTGATTTGATGATGCTGTTCAATATAGTGGCTCCAAAGCAACCTAAGCCACCAGCCACCGCAGCGTAAGCAGATCCTATACTCCTCATGGCATCGGGGGCCTCCTCATACAGGAATTCGAGTAACCCCACAATGCAGAACACTTCGGCTATGCCGATGAGGCAGTACTGGATCAGTAACCAGTATGCACTTAGGTGGGGCATGGGTGTTAGAAAAGTAAATTCATAGCCCTGTTTGATCGCATAGTTCCTTCTGTACCTCTCAAAGACACCAGCCCAGGCTACAGATAGGATTGAGACTGCTAGACCAATGCCTACCCTCTGAAGCTGAGAAGCACCATGAGGATGGCCTGTGATGCGTCGGGAGATGGGGACGAATATGGAGTAATAGAGAGACAGTATAAGAAATATGCTCAGCCCAGGAAAGACAGGCATGCATGTGACGGGGAGTTTCAGACGGCCAATGTGGGTGTTCAATGTATAAGCCTGCTGTACTGAGAGAGTCAGAAACTCAGTTAAGATCAAACTCAGTATTATTGTGCAAGCTGGAATAGGAAGTAGTTTCACAAGGATCTTCACTTCTTCTACTTGGGTCACTGTACAAAGCCTCCAAGGACTTGGAGCAGCACCATCTTCCTTGAGTTGCAAAGCTGCTTTGTCCAAACATCTAGACAGCCAAAAAGTTCAAACGCCATACGGTTAAGGCATGATTGTAATAGCAACAATTCTTTAGGACCAAAAAATATGGATTTTTGTCTACAGAGAGATCCTCCATTGACACTAAAAACTAAGATTTTTGAGGAACTTGTCCTCCTAGGATTACCTGAAATCATCAGTGTGAACTATCTTTCGGCTACCCTTTATCGCAGATTGTTTGCCTGGAAGCTCATAAAGGCCTACATACTCGCCGCTGGAAAATGAGACATTTCTCTTCCGAAAGGCAGCAACCAGAACTTGGGCGACTCGTGTCAGAGGGCTGCCTCCTGGCAACCTGTGCCTATACAATGGAGTGCCAATAAAGAAGACCAGGTTTGATATGCCCATAGCTATGGCCAATGAACCAAAGGCAGATCCCCATCCACGCTTTATCTGAATGTAGACCACTGCAGTGAAGGCCACAATTGCCCCAATGGTGACAGAGAGGTAAAAGAAATTGAAAAACCTATCGAGGTGGGTCTTGTAGTCTCTACTTCTTTCATCAAACTGATCAGCCCCGAAGGAGGAAACACAGGGTCTAATACCGGCAGCTCCAAAGCCAGTCACATAAAGGACTGTATAGAGGTAAAACATCTGCCATGGTTTTGCAGGCTCACAACTGCCCAGAAGTAGGGAGAACTGATCACACTGGTCTTGGTTGGGCACGAAGATGTTCATTGTTGCACATAATGTTATTCCTGTCAGACCCTCCAGAACAAAACACAAGAAAAAGATGGGGTTCTTATCAATATGCTTGGAAATAGAGAGCTCTAGCAAATGATTAAACAAATAGCAGTGTCATGTAGATGATAAATCATGCTGACAATGAATAACAGAACTGTTGCTACTATGGATTTTATATACAGATCTTACTGCAAGATAGATTGTTGTGAAAATTGCTATTGTCCAATATCGACCCAGGTATGCATCAGCGAGAAAACCACCAAGAACAGAGGATGCCTGTGATATCCCCAGGAAATTGTTCACTGCATTTGCTGAACTGGAAAAAGGCCGATGCATGACATAGAACATAAAGGCCACCATGTTAACTGAAAGACCGAAATAAGCCATTCTCTCTGCCATTTCATTCCCTGGAAAAGAAACAATCAAGCTTACCACCTGATATTTATATTCGAGAGGTGTTTAGAACAAGATCTGATGGAAATAGTAAACTACACTTCAACAATTCTGAAAATTAAGACCTTTTCCCTGTGGAAAATCAAAATAAAACCTCAGAAATGTGTTGGACTCAGTTGAATGAAAGACATGTTAGCACAGATTCCAAACAATCACAAATCAACAATTCAATTCTCTTAAGTTCTTTCTCAGTGAAAACCAAGCACATGAAATGTCTTGTTTACCAAAAATGAAGAAGGCAGCAACCCAACCGCCCGTCTTTGACAGATCCGGTATAGGCTTCCCATGAATGTTAACCGGTGTAGTTCCTCCAACATATCCACCTCCAAAAGCCGTTCGCCTATCATCCGACTCAAGGAAATAGATGCCCAGTTTCTTCCTTCTAAATGACTCTGAATTCCCACCCAAACTAGCAGGTGTCTCAGGCTGGACTTCAGGTGACTTGATTTCTCTGGCAGCCATCCCTCAATTCCCTGCAGCACTAAACCAACATCACCCCTCAAATTCTCAGAAAATCATTAGAATATTTCTATAAACACAGCTAACCCATTTCACAGAAAATGAAATGAGCACATCATGATACAGAACTTACCAAACAAACCCCAATTGGCTCAGTTTCTCAACTTCACTCTAAGCAAGCAAGCTTGTCATGTAAACTAAAAAAAAAAAAAATCAGAAAAAAAAGAGCCTTTCTGACAATTCAAACCAAAAAAATCACCCAAAATATTCTCCAATCAGATAGAGAACACAATGCCCTTCGTGCCCCAGGAGAAAAATCTCATCTCAAGTCAAAATCTTTCCAATCCAATTCAGAGAACAACACTACATTTCTAGGAATGTGGTTGTACTAAAGACAAGTTTGGCACACTCTAGAGACAGAAAACAACAAGAAAAGGTTGTCATACATAAGAAAAATTAGCTCACCCTTCGTTGTGCAACTATAGAACCGCAACTTGGAACTTAGTTCTGACTATTCAACTACTTGTATACATACGAAAAAACCAAGATATATAAGTAAAATATCTGGGTTTACAAGAGGGAGTGTTCAAACTTTGAGGACAGTTAGAAAGTATTAGTACGTGTAAGATTATGAAGAATTGAAAGCAAGCAAGCAAACAATAAAGAGGGATCCAACCAACACGTGAGGGCCCCAAAGAAGACGAGCTAACACAATAAATTGTATACAAAATAGCGTTAGAAGCCATTAATGCTTACCAGTGAAGGAGGTTGAAGCTGCACGCATGACTCCATTGTTGAAAGCAGCCCATTCTTTAACTCTCTTTTTGAGTACTGTTTTTTAATGGCTCAATTGCCTCAACCCTCAGTGGTAATGATTGTGGCTTCTCACAGATTTTAATTGTAGAGAGATTCATGGCAGATGAAATATTGAAAGTTAAAAAAAAACACCATTTCCATTCATGAAGATTTTGTTACATCGTCCTCGGATTCCTTTACATTTGTTCTAAAAGCCATTATTTGGATGATTAAAATCTATAAGTTTTTTTACTTATTCTAAAAGTAATCATTTAAATGTTCAAATATTTATCAAATCTTGTGTTTGAAATAAAAGTGAGAAGCTAGAATCCCTATAATCCTTATCCTTACATTAATTTTTTGACAGGGATTTGACGGTGTTAATTGATTATAATCCTTATCCTTACATGAATTTTTTGACAGGGATTTGGCCTTGTTAATTGATGTTCGATAATGATGGACATATCTTTTATGCTTTCTAAGCTTTATTAAAGATACCAACTTAACATACGCGTGTGTGTATAATTTATGTGACAGAAACAATCAAAATCCCTTGATTGTAAAAAATCAAATAAAAGAATCATTCCACTTGATTTAATATCCATGATTTTGGCCTCCATATCATATGCCAACACCCATACGGTTGGCCTATTTGTTAGGTCTACTTCAGTAGAAAAAGTAGAAAGAGCCCCCATTGAATCCTCAATCGTGGTCCACTCTTTTAATGTTGGTTTGGACCGTTTGGTATGGTGGTCCCTTTTTGAGTCTCATCCAAACAGGTCCAACTGTCATTTGAAAAACCAGGATTTACATAAATTTTTCTTTTTATTTTATTTCGTCATTGATTGATTTAAGCGTGGTTTTAAAAAAAATTAAAAGTGTTTTCCAGCACTTTATTCCAAAAATAAAGCATTTAACAAATTTTAAAAGACATACAGAATCAATGGCATAGCGAGAAAATTGGTTGGGAGGAGGGGCAACATGGGAAACAAAAGAATACCAACCAAAGTGCTTGTATATCCGGATGGTATTAGATATTTAGGGCATGTTTGATTATTTTTTCAAGAACTATTTTCAGTTCTTAAAAACAAAAAACATAAAAAAAAACTTATTTAAGAAAAAGGAGGTGTAAAAACCACTTTTTTTATAATAATAAAAAATCGTTTTCTTTATTTTTTAACTATTGAAAGAATATAATATTTTTTCATATTTTTTCTTTCTTTTTTTTGAATTTTCTTAACTGTCTTTTCTATTTTCATGAAAGTGAGTTCCATCAAACCACCACACCCTCACCCGCATACCCTTTCATATTCCTTAAATTATTAAAATTAATATAGTTACATATGATGATAAAGTTATCATTTGATTTTAAAATGAAATAAAATCTTTTTTAATTTAAATGAATTGTGCATATGAAAATTATTTATATATTTATAATATAAGTTAATAAAATAAAACACTTTATTAATTAAAAACAAATAACTTTCGAACATGTTTTTTGTTTTACTTATTCTAAAAAACCTTTTTATTAACTCAACCAAAAATATTTTTTTTTTTTAAACAAAAATTATTTTCCAGAATTCAGTTCCCCAACACAAATTTTATTTTATTTTATTTTATTTTTTGAAAACAGAAAAACTTATTTTCCATAACAATTTTCAAAAACAGCAACCAAACATACCCTTAGTTTTCCCAAAATTTTAGGTCAAGGTATCAAATCTCATTAACCCATACTCCCCTCTCTAAGCACTGATGGACTCCGCCCTGTCGAGAATCATTTGAAATTTGGAACTTTTTTTAATTTTCTTCAATAAAGTGTTACAAATAAAAACAATTCCCTAATCATGAATCTGTGGAATACATTGGTTGTTGCATGGTATGAATAAGCAAAAATTTGAATGGGGTGCTTATTAAATTTGACCATAAAAGTAGTCCAAGACTGGTGGCCCATAAATTTCATATGAATAATCATGGATTCATGTGCCTAGCTAAGAAAATTGCCATTTAATATAACCACAGTCAATGGGTCTTAACACCCTCATTTATGAAATTTTAATTCACTATTGAAAGTTACCAAAAAGAAACCCATCATAAGAAGGAAGGCCTTCCAAAGGTACGATCTTGATAACCAAAATCCTTACAATTAAAGAAGGAAGGTAAAAATGGAGATGGTTGGAATCCATAAGACTAACAAAGAAGGAAAGTCGAGGACACGCTCATTGGTATCAGAAATTTTCTTTTCTAGAAAAATTTATCAACTTTTTAATCTCTAGTTGATTTTTTTTCTTTTATTATTTCATATTTAACATACTTAGAAATTGAAATGTGAAGAATTAAAGACAGAGTATCAATTGTGGCAAATATTTTATTTGATGGAAATATTAAAGGCTAGAATCATTTATGGGAGAGGAGATATAATATCTAAAATCAGTGGTATAATGACTTCAGATTGATACATAAGAAATTATCCACAAGAAATATATTGATCAATAATGAACTAAAACAACTTAGGCAGAAAGGGGCTGATTTGCTAGCCATCCCTCATTGTCGATGAACGATGTGCTGATAAGACTTTCCAACTCAGAGGGGCTTAGTGTTTTCTCCCAACTAACTCGTTGTGAGGTATTAGCTCCATCACCACGACAACCAACCTCTGCATAAGTCAGTTGGTTCCTACGATGTGTGAAAAATGAATATCACTCTATTGATCCATATGATAAGATGATTAAGAGCATAATTACCAATATTTGACTTGAATATTCTATTTGAAAACAGATTTTATGATAATCATTTATCAAATATTTCTAAAAAAATATTAAGAATAATTTTTTAATATTATAAGTGATTTTTTATGAATAAGTTGGATAATGATTTTAGAAAGTATTTTGTTTCCGAAAAGATTAAAAATTTTAGAAAATATCTCATATTTCTTTTAAAACATTTTCTAAAACTATTATAGAGATTTAATAATAAAATAAATGAAATTAGGGTGGGGGACTTACTCATGACCTACAAAATTCCAAGGGTCCCATCCCTTTGGGTCCACAGAGCCTGGAAGCGTGGATTTATAAAACAGGACTCGTGAATAAGCCCCATATGCTCTACCAAGATATGTTGGACCAGTCCCAATCACCCTCGTGAATTTCAAAACAAAACCCGATGGTCCGTCTGGGGTCTCTCTGCGCTGTGCTGTTATGAAACCATATCCGGTTGCATTTATTACGCAGGCCTAAACATAGGCAAAATTAGCTTCCTCAGTATTTCAAGAGAAATTGTATACATATAGAGAGAGAGTTGGATTTTCGATCACCTGGTACATTGAGGTTCCATCACCAAAGATGAAGTCAACTGCACCTTCAATGTAGCAAGACCGGAAGAAATGCCGACCAACTGCATCAAATAATGTATCTTGTACACCAATAAAGGCACATCGGTAGAAAGAATTCTTGTCTCCTTGCACAGAGACGGCCACAGCAGGCTTCACATCATTTCCGAGGATTGAGCCAGCAACGTTGAATGTATTCTAAGAAATCAATACAACAGGCTCTCAGTAAAATATTCCTAGCTTTCAAATATGTTTTGGATAAATTCCTTCAAAGATTACCTTGAAAGTTATGCGTTGGGCAATGAAATTGTCTGCTAATACCATCAAAGTAGCCTCCCAAAGGTTGCCATCAGAAGTCCTCCAAGCAACTATTGTGGTAGATCTCTGGTGACCCTTCAAATATACGTATGGCTTATCTCGAGGAACTGTTACATTCTCCCTACATGCATGAACCCAAGGGCCAATTAGCTTAGCGACATGAAGAATGTGCAAAGGGACAAGGTAATTACACTTACGCATAAACCCCAGGGGCCACATTAATCAGAACCCATCCGGTGTTATTTCCCGGAACGCCTTGGTTGATAGCATCTTGAATGGTTGTGTAGATTCCAGAGCCACCTTGGGGATTGACAAAGATTTCCCTAGAAATGGGAGCTGGGGCTCCTTTACTTAGTGTCCAATCACCTAAAATGAAGAGCAGCAAAACAACAAACATGGTTATATATCTCATTAAGCTCAACCCCACAAATGGTGCGGGTGAAGCAGAAGAAAATGAAGGAAGACAGAAGGTGATAAGTGATAACCACCTCTTACGTTTGATTTATATAGATCAGGATATATATTTGGTTATTAAGATTCTTCGCAATTACAAATGGTTCACGTATTTGGATTTTCAATGATGAATGGCAATAATCGGTACAAAATCGTCCAATTTTATTTGATTGCAATGATTCTCTTCTCAACTGCTATTTTTGCTAGTCATTTTGAGAATACTCTAAGATATGCTTAGCTGTTGCATTTTTTTATTTTTTTATATTTACCATTTTTAATTAATTATGTTTAATTCTTAAAAAAAAATTAATTAGTTAACCAAATAACTTGTGCCACTTTTTATTTAGGGGCAAAGTGGGTCTTTACTTCCCGTCCCAATGCTTACATCTCGGAGGAAAAGGTGGGAAAAAATAAATAAAAATGATAAGATTATAATTTCTTACTATTTAATTGTCCATGGAAATTTTTGAAGAAAGGAAAATTAAAATTACTATACACTTTATGTTTAAAACTTTTCTTATTCATTTTTTACGAAAAATCTTTAAGAAAAACTCCTACAAAATTGCCTTTTTTTTCTTTTTGTCTTTTTTTTCTTTCAACTTTTATATATTTACAAGTAAATGAACGCATGTAATGCATGTTAAAGTATCCATGTTATGCACATGAAAGTGCATGTGTTAAAATTAACTTCTTCTTTTTTTTTTTTCAAATTACTTTACTTCTTTATTATTTATAATTAATAAATAAGAAATATTAGTATACAAGTAATTACTATTGTATTTTAAATTGATTAGTAATTTAAAAAATATTTTTTTATTAAAATTTACTTTATATTAATTAATTATAAAGTAAGAAGTTATATTTATTTTTTCTATATTTCTTTTACTATTAAATTTTAAATTAAAGAAAAATATTTTTAATTTTAAAGTTTATCTATTAAAATGAAATAAAATTATTCATTCTTCAAACAAATTATTTAACACACTAAAAAGAAAATCGATAATAAATTTATTTTTAAAAAACTCAAATAAAATAAAATTGATAGTAAGTTTTTTTTCTTTTAAAAAAAAACTAAGATAAAATAGAATTCATATTTTATTATAAGTATTTTATTTTTTTCAAGTTTATAAACATTTTTTTAAGAAGTTAAATAAAATATAATTTAATTTAATTTAAGAAAAAATAATATGATAAAAAGGAAGTATTGTCCACTATCTTTTCTCAACCACCTGATATCCAAGTCTTGAATTGGTGGAGTAAGTGTAAGCCTTCGATCATCATAGAAACTCAAATATGAACTACAAAATGTTTGAAATGTTACTTTCTTCAAATAACAATCTAGTACAATATGATGTTGGGTCAATCAATCCATCCTCACAATTACATCAAAGACCGAAATATAAAGAAGAACTAGATTCAATTTAACTTCATGGCCCTCGATATAAAGCACACAAGCATGACACACCCACTTAGTTTCCACCTTGCTACCCATAAGAGTCTTAACACATAATGATTAATGAAGAAGTACAAATTTTAAATTTAACAAGGAAGCAAATGATGTAGAAATAAAGGAATGGGTAGCTCCTAGATCAAATAAAACATGTGTCCAAGTGCTAAAGCATAAGATCGTACATTCCACCAAGACATTTGATTTTGCATTTTGTGATGTCAATGCATAAACTCTTCCTTGCAGCCTTTGCTTTGTCTAACTTATCTCTAAGCCTCTTTTGCTTAAGGTTACCTTCCCCTTGAGGTTGTCTTCCTTGTATGCATGAAGAGTTTATATGTTGAGATTGTTGTTGAGATGACTTGTGATGTCCCACATTGGATAGGGGAGAAAGTTTCTGACTCTATATATGTAGAGGCTCTTCTTAACCAAGTAGACGCGTTTTAAAATCGTGAGGGCCCCCTTGGGTCTAAAGCGGACAATATCTACATGGTTGGGTGCGGGTCATTACAAATGGTATCAGAGCCGATCCCCAACCCCGGTGTGAGGGTTTGTTTGGCTCCGTAAGGGGTGTTTGTCGGTTTGGTCCCGTAATCCCATGGGACACAACGAGGATGTTGTGTTTGCATGAGGGGGTGTTTGTGATGTCTCACATCGAATAGGAGAGAAAGTTTCTAATTCTATATATGTAGAGGCTCCTCTTAACTAAGTAGACGCGTTTTAAAGCTGTGAGGGCCCCTATGGGTTCAAAGCGGACAATATTTACACGATTGGGAGCGGGTCATTACAAATGGTATCAGAGCCAATCCCCAACCTCAGTGTGGGGGTTTGTTTGGCTCCGTAAGAGGTGTTTGTCTATTTGACCCCGCAATCCAATAGGACACAACGAGGACGTTGTGTCTGCATGGGGGGTGTTTGTGATGTCCCACATTGGATAGGGGAGAAAGATCTTGATGCTATATATGTAGAGGCTCCTCTTAACTAAGTAGACGCATTTTAAAGCCGTGAGGGCCCCTTGGGCCCAAAGCGGACAATATCTACATGGTTGGGTGCGGGTCATTACAAACTCTGTCACGCCCCAAGACCCACTTCAAGGGCGTGACGGTCATTTCACACTTCAAACCCGAAGGCTTATAGTGTAACCTGACCCAAACAATTATCTTGTAATCGGAAGTTACCAATTACCAAATACCTGTTCAGAGTAGTGAAACAAAATCTAAAATCCTCAAAATTCAATTTCAAAACTAAAACATCCACTATCCAAAATCTATTGTCCAAATATTTGCAAACTTAAACAATTCAAGTACTAGAACAAATTTCAAAATCTCCAAAACTCAACTTTGATCTAACATAAAATTTGAAGTATCAATATCCAAATAACTTCCAAATACCAAAAGATCCAAATGAACACAACTAACAATTAAACAAAATCCAACATAAAATCCTAAGTCAAATCCTAATGATGAGTATTCCTCAGCCTAGCCATCACTCCTCACCCGAACTAAGGGTACCTGAAAAGTAGGCAACAAATGGGAATGAGCTCACAGCCTAATAAGGAGCATTAATTCAGTCCATGGATCAAATATTTCAAACTCACTTGCAAAATAGGAGATATTGTAATCAATCATTTTCATAAAGCTGTGAGTAAATTTTTTTTTTTGGCCAATACATTCAAAATTTCTAACTGTATGCATTTATTTCTGATTCAAACAATTTCATCTCAAATTCAGTCAAAACATTCCAATAATTTATTTACTCTGGTCATCAAACATCAAAGGGTGCCCAATTAGGTAGGACTTTTCAAATGGGTGGCTAGCCTCAAATTGTTCCTTTAAGGTGGACGGAACTAAACACTACTAGTACTAGTACCTATAATCGAAACCCCTAGAGGTTGGGATTCAAATCAATTACATTTCTCACCAAGAAATGTAAAGGTCAACTATTATATCCCATTGACAAGAGCCAAAAGTCAACTATTATATCCCGTTGACAATGGTCAAACAAACCAGAGTCAAATATTTATTTCATTTATTCAAATTTACAACATATAATATCTCCACATTTATTTGTCAAAAACATAATATAAAATTCTAACATACTTTTCATGCAAAACAGGTTTGATCCTTGCATAAAACGGAATATAACTCAAACGTTTTCAAATAATGTGTGTATATATATATATATAAAATTGTTTCAAAAAAGAATTTAACAACTACATTAATTCCTCTTATATTTTGTTAGGTGAAGAGTAGATTTTCAGGATTATTTTCTCTCTAAAGTTTTTGAGGACTTCTTTTGTTGTGTCTGTATGGGGGGTGTGTTTGTGATGTCCCACATCAGATAGGGGAGAAAAATCTTGATGCTATATATGTAGAGGTTCCTCTTAATCAAGTAGACGCGTTTTAAACCCATGAGAACCCCTTTGGGTTTAAAGTGGACAATATCTACACGATTGGAAGCGGGTCGTTACAAATAGTATCAGAGCTGATCCCCAACCCCGGTGTGGGGGTTTGTTTGGCTCCGTAAGGGGTGTTTGTCGGTTTGGTTCCGTAATCCCATGGGACACAACGAGGATGTTGTGTTTGCATGGGGGGGTGTTTGTGATGTCTCACATCGAATATGGGAGAAAGTTTCTAATTCTATATATGTAGAGGCTTCTCTTAACTAAGTAGACGCGTTTTAAAGTCGTGAGGGCCCCTATGGGTTCAAAGCGGACAATATTTACACGGTTGGGAGCGGGTCATTACAAATGGTATCAGAGCCGATTCCCGACCCCGGTGTGGGGGTTTGTTTGGCTCCGTAAGGGGTGTTTGTCTATTTGACCCCGCAATCCAATGGGACACAACGAGGACGTTGTGTCTGCATGGGGGGTGTTTGTGATGTCCCACATTGGATAGGGGAGAAAGATCTTAATGCTATATATGTAGAGGCCCCTCTTAACTAAGTATACACGTTTTAAGTTACCAATTACCAAATATCTGTTCAGAGTAGCGAAACAAAATCTAAAATCCTCAAAATTCAATTTCAAAACTAAAACATCGACTATCCAAAATCTATTGTCCAAATATTTGCAAACTTAAACAATTTAAGTACTATAACAAATTTCAAAATCTCCAAAACTCAACTTTGATCTAACATAAAATTTGAAGGATCAATATCCAAATAACTTCTAAATACCAAAAGATCCAAATGAACACAACTAACAGTTAAACAAAATCCAACATAAAATCCTAATGATGAGCATTCCTCAGCCTAGCCATCACTCCTCACCCGAACTAAAGGTACCTGAAAAGCAGGCAACAAATGGGAATGAGCTCACAGCCCAATAAGGAGCATTAATGCAGTCCATGGATCAAACATTTCAAACTCACTTGCAAAATAGGAGATATTGTAGTCAATCATTTTCATAAAGCTGTGGGTAATTTTTTTTTTTTTTTTTTGTCAATACATTCAAAATTTCTAACTGTATGCATTTATTTCTGATTCAAACAATTTCATCTTAAATTCAGTCAAAACATTCCAATAATTTATTTACTCTGGTCATCAAACATCAAAGAGTGCCCAATTAGGTGGGATTTTTCAAATGGGTGGCTAGCCTCAAATTGTTCCTTTAAGGTGGACGGAACTAAACACTACTAGTACTAGTAACTTCTAACCGAACCCCCTAGAGGTTGGGATTCAAATCAATTACATTCATCACCAAGAAATGTAAAGGTCAACTATTATATCCCATTGACAAGAGCCAAAAGTCAACTATTATATCCCGTTGACAAGGGTCAAACAAACCAGAGTCAAATATTTATTTCATTTATTCAAATTTACAATATATAATATCTCCACATTTATTTGTCAAAAACATAATATAAAATTCTAACATACTTTTCATGTAAAGCAGGTTTGATCCATGCATAAAACGGAATATAACTCAAACATTTTCAAATAATGTGTATATATATATATATATATATATAAAATTGTTTCAAAAAAGAACTTAACAACTACATTAAATCCTTTTATATTTTGTTAGGTAAAGAGTAGATTTTCAGGATTATTTTCTCTCCAAAGTTTTGAGGACTTCTTTGTTGTGTCTGCATGGGGGGGGGGTGTTTGTGATGTCCCACATCGGATAGGGGAGAAAGATCATGATGCTATATATGTAGAGGCTCCTCTTAACCAAGTAGACGCGTTTTAAACCCATGAGGACCCCTTTGGGTCCAAAGCGGACAATATCTACACGGTTGAAAGCGGGTCGTTACAAATAGTATCAGAGCTGATCCCCAACCCCGGTGTGGGGGTTTGTTTGGCTCCGTAAGGGGTGTTTGTTGGTTTGGCCCCGTAATCTCATGGGACACAACGAGGACGCTGTGTCTACATGGGGGGAGGGGGGTGTTTTGTGATGTCCCACATCGGATAGGGGAGAAAGATCCTAATCCTATATATGTAGAGGCTCCTCTTAACCAAGTAGACGTGTTTTAAACCTATGAGGACCCCTTTGGGTCCAAAACGGACAATATCTACACGATTGGGAGCAGGTCGTTACATGACTGATAAGACCTTTGTTGAAATCTTGGGCACTCCCTCCTGAGATGTCACACATCGCCACATTCATAACATTTCCTTCTTCTCTTGATCCAATTTGTAGTCCTATCATTCTGCTTTTTCTTTATGGGTTGATATCGTGGATGAGTCACTTTTTGATGCTTAAAATCTCCCTCCCATTTTTTTTTAACCACAAAATTTTGGAATTTCTACTTTTCAATCTTTGTGCTTCCTTCATGTCTCTTTCTATAATAAGAGTCCTTACAACAACCTCCTTATAAGTATGGAGCATGAAGGGTGTCACATGTGCTCTAATGTTTAATCTCAACCCTTCTTGGAATTGTTAAGCTCGTGTTTGTTCATCTATTGTCACATGCGAAGCATATCTAAATAGTTATGTAAACTTCGATGTATATTATATTACTATCATATTCCTTTGAACCCAGTGTACAAATTAATATAAAATAAATAAATAAAAAATAGAGAATTTAGATCTTTTGATACTTATTATGAAACACCATAGTGGCTCAAGGGCAAATATGAAGATCAATTTATCGCTTTGATTATTATTATCACTTTGATGTTGATGATGATTATTATTATTATTATTATTATTATTATTATTATTAATATTAAGGCTAATGAAAAAATAAGTTATATCATAATTCCCACTCATTCTTAGACTAACAATGTGTCAATATTAGATCATGAAAACAACATTCTAATGATTATGACAACGTTTTGGGCCAATGGGCACTGAAAAAAAAAAAAAAAAAAAAAAAAAACCCAAAAATCAAAATATAAAATAAATAAATAAAACGAAAGAGAATTTAGATATTTTGATACTTACTAAGAAGTATGGTAGTGACTTAAAGGCAAATGTGGAGATCAAATAAGAGACTTATTAAAAGTATTCATTGAAATAGAATTTATAAACAAATCTATTAAAAGAAAAAAAAAAACTTTTCTTCGATTTTGTAAATCTCAAAAGAATCAACACTTCACCATCTATGGAGTAACTTAAGAGTATCATCAATTTTCAGAGATTTTACAAATTCATATTCAACAAGCAATCTTCCACATGAGGTTGTTTAATTGTGAATTAATTGGTAAAGACTAAAGAGCACAAAAGACCACAATCAAACTTTATTCTCAATTTTTTCTTACTTGCTAAGAAGATCTTGTACAAAAGAGAAAGTTCGAAGAATGAAAAGTCAACATAGAATAACAAGACATCTTCCATTTTTTTCAACTTCCTTATAAAATAAAGATCATTATAAGAGGAGTTATGATCTAAAAAAACATCTTCTATATGAAAAGACATATTCCATAGGAAGATATCTTCCACATGCTATAAGAAAACGATATTTTGATAGGGGTATTTTTTAATATAAATGTTTTACAAGTGTGAGTACTTTTAATGTAAGATGGAGACAGATATAGGTATAAAAATAAATATGGATTAAAATAGAATTTTTTTTGTGGTTTTTTTCCATTTAGGATACGGAAATATCTTCATTACGTGGTGGAGAGGAGAAACGGAAAAAATGAAACGACGTCGTTTTCACTTTTCAGCACCAAGGTAACTTGGCAGCCCTAGCCCTAACCCTGAATGTTTCAGCGGAGTGAGGGGGGGAGAGGAGAGACAGAAAAACGAAAAGACGTCGTTTTCACTTTTCAGCACCAAGGTAACGCCGCAACCCTAACCCTAACCCTTCTACGCTCTCTCCTCATATTACGATAGAGGCGCGAAATTGAAAATGGAAAATTTATGATGGAGATTTCAAAGATTACGTTTGAAGTTTCTCTGGGATGAGAAGGCTAAAGTTTCCGGACTTTTGTCATTCTCGGGTTCTTCAATTTCTTAGTTATTGGTTGGAATTTTGAAGTTTGTGATTGTTTTGATGTTTGAGTTTTGAATTTTCAATTAACAAAGAAGGTTATTGCAATTTTTAGTTTGAATTTCTTCACAATTATTTTTTTTTTAATTATTGTTTGATTTTTTCTGTTATAGACATTGTGTTACTTGGTTGAGTTCAGTGAGGGAATGGATGCTGTTAGCGAAGCCGATTACAAACCTCCGCCAGAATTTATTGAGGATACCAAGGATTCACTTGTCGATCTTAGTATGACGGACTCGAAAGAACTTTGGCTGATTCAGTGGCCTGTGAATCAAGTGAGATTTTCTTTTAATTTCCCCTTGCTCCATTTATTTTGATTTTTTTTTTCCCCGGGAAAATTGATATAATAATGCAAAGCCAACATGATAGAAAGTTAGAAACAAGTTCCTCCTTCAATTTAAGGTTTCTACAATATATATGGAGTTGGTTGGGCTTGTTTTCAAGAGAATAACTCTGACTTGTTGATGCCCCTGTATCCTGTCAATCATATTAAGACATCTACTCAAAATGGATTTGCCGGGGTCTCAATATTGAAATACAAATTTCTGTTTGAGGAGATGAGTTACTTAGCAAGAAACCGAGTTTAAATGGGGAGACAAACCAATTCAAAACTCATTGGCGATTGATATCCTTGCCATTCTGTTTGAGAATCCTATTGTGAGGGATGTTGAATATGTTAGCTTGTTTTGGACTTTGCAGCACCCTGATTTTGATGGGCAAGAACTGTCACTCAAGCTTCATCAGGATGGACAGTTGGGCAAGTTTGAAGGTTCATCTGGTAAGTATAAATCTTTGTGTCATGATTATATAATAAGGCGAAGTGCAATCCCAATGCCAACCTCTCCTTGTTAAACTGCAAACTCAATCTTCCAAGTTGCTTGATATGGGTTAGGATGCACCCATTGAGAAGAACTTCTTATTGTGGTTAAATGTCATTTCATTATGGCAGGAAAATTATACAATGTTGTCAGTTTTGCGTCTCAGGATCCAGATGCGACGGTTTTTATATCATCTCCATCTGAATCAAAAATAGGTATGCGTCTATGTGTACTGTTTTCATTCTTTCTTTCTTTTCTATCTCTACCCTTTTTCAAAGAAAAAGTACATATCCACTACTCATCTTTTGAACCATGTGCCCTGTCTTTCTGGCTTGAATGGTTCTAAAAGAAAATTATGCTTCCATGTTAATCTTGTGAGTTCTTACATATTTAGAAGCACCATTGTACAACCAACTTCCTTAGAATATATTTTCACAACTTGGAGTTCATGTGCTGCATTTTCTTTTTCTTTGATCAGAGGCAAACATTTTATTGCCACATTTCCTTTATACTTTTGACACACATATGAAATGATCAAACATTATCTTAATCACTTTGCTTTGAGTTTTCAAGAACACCAGTTTTGTATTCAATTTATGCTTTAAAAAAAAAACCTAATTTAACATGTGAATTTCCAAAATTCTATATCAACAATATGGCATCCATGGACCTTACTCCCATCTTCAAGGTTGTCTGAGCTTAGGTAGCATTTAAGTATGTTTCTGAGTTGTGATATTCTCGTCTTCTTATGTATAGTCAAATATAAACAAACAATGGTAGCACTTATGGATAACTTTGAAAATATAATAAATAATGGGGTATGTCTAGTAAAGAGTTACCACATTTGAGCCCATTGCGTATTTATAAGTGAATAAAAAATTATTGTTATTGTTGTTGTTAGACGAAATCCTGTGTATACATAAAGAGTATATTACGGCTGAATCTTCATGCACTCCTTTAATACTCTTTTATCTTGAGTGCAGTGGGAAAGATCTCACGGCGTGTTTCCCTTGTCCACTACCCTGAGCCTGATGAACTTGAAAAGCAAAGTACCAACAGTTTGAGAAAAATGTATCAGAGATCTGGAGGAAGCAGCTTGACCCATTCTTCTCATCATTATTCGACTCCTTCTCACAGTACTAAGCCGAGAAACCCACAATCAGTGAGCGGCCGATCTGCCTCCACACATAGTAGCAGGCATAAGAGAAGGCATGCTGATAAGCCTGCCACATCCATCAACCAGCTTACTCAAGACTCAGGGCGAGGTCATAGTACAGTTACTTCTTCAGGGTCCTTAGGGCTTTCTCATCAAGGGAAATCAACAAAGAAGGTAAAACTTGAGGGCTAAGGCATTACTTTTACCATCTATTAGTGCAATCCTTGAGGATATCCAGGATGCAATGCCGATTTGCATATGAGAGCGTAGCATGATCCTGAATGCATTTCAGCTTAACCTGTTTATTGGCTTTATTGAGGTGTTTTTTGAAATTTAGAAAACTGAAATCCTTGAAGTTCCCCAGATTGGCTTATGCTTTCATTTTTGTATTCACATAAACACAACTACAGTTAACGACTCCAAGTTGAGTATAATTCTCAGCTATTTGCAAGTTTGAGTATAATTCTTAGCTGTTTGGAAAATGGAGGAATAATGATTAATGGCATGGATGGATGCTATATCAAGTTTGAACCCTAATGTGTATGCATATTAATTCCATCCAATGTTTTAAAAGATTAAAGGCTATCTTGAGACATTTTGTCCAAATGAAGCAAAGCATAAGCCTCAAGGTAGGATAAGGGGCAATAAGGTGGAACAAGGCTTAAGCCTTAATTTAATAATAATAATAATAATAATAATAACAAAATCTTAAAAATTAGAAAAATACTAATAAAATCACATGAAAATTAAATAATAAAAAAATCATGCAATTTATGATAATCAAATCAATTGAACATTTTCAATAGTTTCTAATTTATTTATTTTTTTCTTTTTTTGTCTTTCTTAAAATCCAATCATTTCATGCATTTATCAAAAAATCTTTAAAACTATCATTATCACTTGTAGAATCTTTTTGAATCATAATTATATCCAATTGTTCTATTACCTTTTTCATCCATCAATAATAACATAATGATAGATGATGACCAATAATTCTTCTATTTTTTTCTATAAGGTTTAACCCTAATTTTGGATGTAAGGCAAAAGTTGTAAATCTCTATCAAAACCTCATTAAGGCTTAAACATCTTAACAAATATATACAAAAGCTCATAAAGGTGTTAAACCTTGAATAGTAGAGGCTTAAACATCTTAACAAATATATACAAAAGCCCATAAAGGTATTAAACCCATTAAAACCTTTTGAATAGTAAAGGTTTAACCCTTACCACCTTCGAGGCCATACAAAAAATCCATAAAGGTCCTAAACTCATTAAAACTTTTTGAATATTAAGCTTAAGCCTCAATAGCCTCGAGGCTATAACCTCAAGACTAATTTGTATGGTCCTACATCGAGACTCCCCTCAAGACATAAGCCTCAATAATCTTATAAAACATAGTTTTCATCCAAATGTTCATGATAGAAATAATTCATAAACACAACAATTATGAGTCTACTGGGGGATTATTTGTTTCTAAAACAATATTTTTGTTTTTAAAAGTGAACTATTTTTCGAATTTGAAGATACAAATAATAATTTTTTAAATATAAAAAATAGTTTTTTTATAAATCTATTTTGAAAATAAAATGTTTTTGATGAATATATTTTAATTATTTTTAGTTGTATTTATTTTTTAAAAAATAATTATATAAATATAGAGAATGATTGAGAGCGTTTCGAGTATAAAAATAGCAGCTTGTTCTAGAGTGTGCGAGAAATGTTATTATATTTCCCACGAACCATACTTCTCCCCCACAAATTCTGTTTCACAGGGTTAAATTGAAGGCATTGCTTTTTCCTCACCTCACTCTCGAGTCTCGACCATCCAACGTGTTTCTTTAGGGACGCTTGACTATCTAGTAGGCGCTAGACTCCCTATCCATTCGGAGTTTGTTCATGTGTGCTTGGCCTCTCCGCACCACAACCTACTAAGGTAAAAATGTGTTGAGATATGGGGTTTAGCTATGGTATAAACATAAAAAAAGGTGCCACCAATTAAAGCGTGTTATATGTACACTTCAATTTTCGTCCTACTTCGGTCCCATTGTTATATATTTCATATTTTATACATCATCTTATTATTTTAAATCATCATATCTATTTATATTCTTACTAAAAAAACTCAAATTTCATCGTACTCTCATTATTTACTTTATACTTTCATCACAAGCAAAATATTTGGCTGAAAGTTGGGTAGGTAATATTTTTAACATGAAAAATGTTTTTGAAGGAAGGTAAAAAATAAAAAGCAAAAATCACTTATGCTATTTTTTTGAAAAAAAAATTGGATAGGTAATGGCTATTAAAAATGATTTTTAAAGATAAAATGAAATACAAAATAATTTCTAAAGAACAAGTAAAAGTTATTTTCACTGATTTTTAAAATCAAAAGAAAAATATAAACCCGTCCGATCATATTTTCTTAAATTTGTTTTTAAAAATTGCTTTTAAATTTAAAAATAAAAAATAATTTTTAAAAACAACTTTAAGAAAACATGATCAAATGAATCATATATTTTTACTAAAAACACTTTTAAAATAAACATCATTAAACATACTCTTAAAAAAATAATGTAATAAATTTCATAATTATACCAAAATATTGCACTGCACCACCTATCCCATAACATAATATGACACATTGATTTTCTAAAATAAAACCAAAATTATTTTCCATAAAATCGGAATTTATTAGAAGTTATTGTGTTACTTGTGTTGATTAATTAACCACAAAAGACTTTGATTTTGGATTTAATCGGTCAGGTTAGAGGCCAAACCACTTTGGAGAGCCCATGGTTTTGGTTTTCAAGAACCAATGGGCCCAGCTCAGGCCCGATTCAGAACCGCTATAAAATACAGTTTCAAAAAACAATTTTACAGTCTACACAGATCGCTTTGGAGATGGATGTCCCATTTGTCTTCTTCTTTCCTCTTCATTATTTCTAAGGTGTTTTTCCACATACTTTTTATTTTCCTTTTCCTTCATTTTCCGTTGCAATTCTTGATGATTTTATGTCTCGTGTTCATCGATTTTATGCCACTGCATTGCTAGAATCCCTCTCCGTTTTGTTAGGTTGCCGAGAAAATGAAATTCCAGAATTGGAATTTTACTGTTTCTTTCTGTTTTCCTCCGGTTTCTTAGCAACCAAACAATCGGGCTGAAGGAGTGTCTGAGTGATAATTTTTGAGTAATGGTTTTTGGTATTTGATGGTAGTGCTGAAGTCATTGAGTGTGATGGATTGGATGCTCATTGAGTCTTCAGAATTTTGAAATTTTCTCGACATTTTTTATGCAGAGATTCTTCAGATCTGGACTGAAGTCACGCTGAAAAGTGCCTTTTTATTAGGTACAACATCCTCGATTACTTTTTTTCCACGTGCTCTGTTGCAGATTCGTTTCTGGTTTTCTTAAATGTTAGGGATCGCATTGAATGCGATGTGATGTGTTCTGATTTATCTTTTCTCTGGCGTGATCTTCAGTTAAGTCCCTTAGAGGTTATAGAATTGTTGTAAGCCATGGATGTAGACAACAAGTTCTTCAATGTGGCCCTCCTCATTGTGGCTACAGTGGTAGTGGCCAAGCTAATCTCTGCGCTTGTGATTCCTAAATCTAGAAAGCGCCTTCCTCCTACCGTTAAGACATTTCCAGTGATTGGAGGACTTCTCCGGTTCTTGAAAGGCCCGGTGGTGATGCTCCGAGAAGAGTATCCGAAGCTTGGGAGTGTGTTCACCCTGAATTTGTTGAATAAGAACATCACTTTCTTCATTGGACCGGAGGTCTCAGCGCACTTCTTCAAGGCGCCAGAGGCTGATCTCAGTCAGCAAGAGGTTTACCAGTTCAATGTTCCTACTTTTGGCCCCGGAGTTGTTTTCGATGTTGATTATTCGGTGAGGCAAGAGCAGTTCCGGTTCTTTACAGAGTCTCTGAGAGTAACCAAATTGAAGGGATACGTGGATCAGATGGTAACGGAAACCGAAGTAAGTGTCTCTCACTAGCTTTCATTTCAACTTCTGTTTGTACTCTCGCTTTCAGCGTTGCATATTGGAGGCTCTGTTTTGTCTCTCTGTTTTCTCTAGAATAGTGAACGAAAGTACCGATTTCAACACAAAAATTTCAAGTTGATTTTCCTTCAGAGAATTTTACCTTTTTGCAAAATTTCTGATCTCATCTTGTGTGTTATCAAAATGATAACATTTTTATTCATCTTGTATGTTGTGGCAGTACTAACTTTTAGATTAAAAGCAGGATGATAGTCACCTTGTTTTTAAAATGAAAGGAAAAAAAGGTCTGTTGCGTCAATAATGGGATCGAGAGGGGGGAATCCTGATGTATGCCAGGGCCCATAGGTTCATTACAAATTTACAGAAAACTTCAAGGTGTTGATCGGACATTCGTTTGTTCTCTGTTTTTTCATTTCTAGAACAAAACTGTGAATTTTTTTTTTTAATGATATGTTCGGTTATTGTACTTCTACTTTTCTATTTTAAAATTTATCAATAATTTTTTTAAAATACAGGGAATTAGGGAAAAAAATTATTTCCTATCTATATCTTCTACTTTTTAAAACAGAAGGGGCGGACCTACACACAACTTCCATATTACCAATGCTGAAACAAAGGCTAATTTTGGTTTGGTTAAAAGAATAGGCTAATTTTAATTTGATGTAGAGTTTGATGGGACTGTAGGCTTGTTCAATTGAAATGATAGGACAATATCCCTTCAAACGTACGTTCGGTAGTAGTGAGGCAGGAAAAACAGACTGCAGAGTGTCATTTCAATTTGAATGACAAACAATACCTCGTCAATTTGCTGCTTTTTCTAGTTTCCTCAGATTATTTTTCTTTGGATATTTCCTCATTTCTTTTTCATATTTAAAGTATTACATCAGGAAATCAATGGTTATCTGCAAGCTTAATGATTTTCATTAAAGACATTCATATTATGCCTTAATTTTTTTATTTATTTTTTTCATATTGTATCTTATTGGGTATTTCCTTTGATTTTCAGATGTTACAGTATTTTGATTTTAATACTAGTTTATCTGTTCAACTTTTCTCTTGATTTCCCAAACTAGAAGAATTATGTTTATGAAGACTTTCATTCATCTCATATGATACTTTTTAACAGCATATGTACTAACACTACAATCATAAGATTCATAACAATTCATGCTTATTCATGTGGCATCAACTTGTCCTTTACAGGGGAACATACACATTTTTCATTGTCTTGCTCTTTAGTCAGATCTTTGCATTTTCAGGATTGGTGTTGGTTTATTGTGGATTTTCTTGGTAAGAAAAAAAGGTGGCAATTAGTAGCTTCAGGATCCTCTTAACATGATCGAGTGGACAATCAGGGAGCTTTCCTATTCATTAACGAACCCCGTATATGATCCTTAGACAATTCTTTCACTTTATAAGTGGAAGTTTCTCCATTATGTCCGCACATTTCCGTGCACAGAAGTTTGATGTTTGGGGTTCAATCTGAATAACCAGCCACACCTAATGGTTCAGTCTTAATAACCAGCAACACTTAATCTACCATGGGTTGTTTGTTTTTATATCTCCCCGGACAATTTTGGTTTGAGTTCCTCATTGCTAAATTTCTAAATTGTTTGTCGAATCTTATTCCAGTAAAATTTGCACATTGTGTAGGAACTACATGGCCTCATTTCCGTTTTGTCTCCTAACTATGCAGGCTTACTTCTCAAAGTGGGGAGATAGTGGTGAAGTGGACCTTAAATACGAGCTAGAGCATTTAATCATCTTAACAGCCAGTAGATGCCTCTTGGGTCAAGAAGTTCGTGATAAGCTATTCGCTGATGTGTCTGCCCTCTTCCATGACCTTGATAACGGCATGCTCCCTATCAGCGTTATCTTCCCATACCTGCCCATCCCAGCCCACCGCCGCCGCGACCAGGCCCGCACGAAGCTTGCTCACATATTTGCAAACATTATTGCTTCCCGTAGAGAGACTGGCAAGTCAGAGAATGACATGTTACAGTGCTTTATGGACTCCAAATACAAAGATGGTCGCCCAACAACCGAAGCTGAGGTCACTGGCCTGCTCATTGCTGCTTTGTTCGCTGGGCAGCATACCAGTTCCATCACCTCCACATGGACCGGTGCGTATCTCTTCCGTCACAAGGAATTCCTTTCTGCTGTGTTGGATGAGCAGAAGAACCTGATGAAAAAACATGGGAACAAGGTTGATCACGATATCTTGTCTGAGATGGACGTCTTGTACCGATGCATCAAGGAAGCTCTGAGACTCCACCCTCCCCTGATAATGCTGCTACGTAGCTCACACAGTGATTTCAGTGTGACAACCAAGGATGGGAAAGAATACGACATTCCAAAGGGCCACATTGTTGCCACATCCCCAGCATTTGCCAATCGGCTCCCGCATATCTACAAGGACCCAGACAGGTATGATCCCGACAGATTTGCAGTTGGGAGAGAAGAAGACAAGGTAGCAGGGGCATTCTCATATATATCTTTTGGAGGTGGCCGGCATGGGTGTCTAGGGGAACCCTTTGCATATCTGCAAATAAAGGCAATATGGAGCCATCTGCTGAGGAATTTTGAGTTTGAACTGATATCACCTTTTCCCGAGATCGACTGGAATGCCATGGTTGTGGGGGTGAAGGGACAGGTCATGGTGAGGTACAAGCGCCGAGTACTTCCTGTTGACTAACTGGGCTATCTTTCCTAACCCATTTTCATGAACTGCCAGATTCGAACTCAGTACCTTTTCTCCAGGTTTTGCTATTGTGAACCTCATCAGTACTACTCTCATTCCTTTAATCCATCCGTGTTTCGAGAGCTCTTTGTACTGCTTTCTTGGATTGTGATCGTTGTTGTTTGTCCCAGAATTAGGCGTTTGCCTTAGCTTTTGTCTATTCATGTCAACTGTAGTTTGTAGCAGAATTTTGGTTTCATTCCCTTTTTAATTGCCCATGAAATTTGAAATCTAATGTTGATGATTTAATTTTATCTGCTATAGGGATCTCTTTTGACGCAGTTAGTGCAAAATTGTTTGATTTTTTTATCTTCTACCTAGGGTTGATGCAGGTATACGATAGATTTGAAGGTTCTATTATTTTAAAGCCTGATTAGAAGTATTTCTCGGTTATGCTCCTTTCCTAATGCTTCAAAGTGGTTTTATTTTTTATTTTTAAAAAATCTAAAAATTTATTTAAAAGTGATTTTAGAATAGCATTTTGGCGCTTAAAACACTTGTTAATAATACTATAGTTAGTAGTGCTTTGATTAGAAACTTTTTAAGAAGAAACATCTATTATGTGATTGTCCAGCAATCATTTAAATTGATTTTTTATATTTTTAAAAGTGGTTTTCAAGACTGTTTTAATTTTTGTAAGAAAATGCTTCCAAGCATTATGAAACACTTCAAATCGAACCGTTTGAATATGATTATAATTGAAGCATTTTCAGTACATAAGGTTTTTATCATATTAACACTTTTAAATATTATATAGTAAATGTAAATTTTATTAATAATGCTTTTGGTAATATATTATATAATAAAAGGATTTATTTTTTAAATAATCACCTCCAAGCGGTTCTCTAAATGTTTAAGGCTGTCAATTTTGTGAGGACATGTTTCCGACTTTCTCAAAATCAGCTTTTATTAAACGTTTCTTTTCATACATATTATATTTACTAAAAACATTTTCTGATGCATCTTGAATTTTTGAAAAAGCATTTCTAATATAGAAGTGAAGATCACTCCCAAATGTAACTTTAAGATCAACTCTTCGCGTTTTGCACCCCGTGGCCTATTGAAATTATCTATCTGGACCGGAGTATATGAAACAGAGCAAATATTAGAGAGAGAGAGAGAGAGAGAGAGAGAGAGAGAGAAGTGGCAGAGAATGAGGATCGATGAGGACATCACCGGTGCCAGCTTCAAATTATGGAAGTAGATCAGATGCCCACGTCTTAGATCAGGTATGGGAATAATATGAGTTAAAATTGTTAATAGTGCTTCCATCATAAATTATTTTAAGAAAAATCATTGGTTGTTTTTAAGTATAAACAAAAACAAAGAGCTTTGATAATGATTTTGATAGCGTGCTATATAACAAAAAAAAAAAGTAGTTTTTGAAAGAATCATCAACCACCTATCAAAAAATTATCTAAGAATCACCTCAACCGATTTCCTAAATATTTTGAAATGATTTTCAGAAGTTCCTATAATCTAGTTGGAGTTTGAAAGTCTTCCGTATCAAGCTTAATTGGGAATTGGAATTTTTGTGTTTTTGGTTATGACAGCACAATTGTTGAGCATGAAAAAGGCATAGTTACATGGAGAAGAGGAACCTGTTGCCAGTGATTGCTTTGGCAAAGCTAAAAGCAAAGATGAATGAATTTCCAGACTATTATATACTGAACTTTTCTAAGAAAGTACTTTCAAGCATTTGGAAGCAGTTCTAATCCTATCAAAATCACTCCCAAATAAGTTAGTGCTCTATTTAAGCGCATACCGCTAGCCTAATATTAGCATACACGAGGAAGAGAGGCATCCATGAAAGCAATGTTATTCTGTAAAAAATGAAGTGCCATAATGTTGATTAATTGTCGGGATGGATGATAAAACTTCATAAAATCTTTTGCCATATATCTAACTACAATGCATGCATATTAGTAGTGGGATAACTGGATGAAACAAAAAACTATAATATTTTGAACAACATCGACTAGTAGAGTCTGACCTCTGTTTTATCCATCCATCTTTTTTATTGGTTGGCAAGGACCCAATTGCACCAAAACCAACATGCTGTTTGCGATGCCGTATTGCCCCTGGGAATAACTAAACTCCCCATTACATGAAATACTCCTCCATGTTCCCGAAGATGATAGTGTTCACTAAATGGCTCTCTTGACAGCTTATGATCTTTGAACTCCTGGATCAACCAACCATAAATATGATTTATGAAAAAGCTACAATCCCTTTAGAAAAATGTGCATGTTTGGCAACATTTTTGAAACGGTTCCCAAAAAATTGTGTTTGACATATATATATTTGAGAACTCAAATGTAAATTGTTCTTCATCAAGTTACAATTAAGTTTATATTTAGTATAAAAAAATTTCAAAGTGTTTTTCATGTTTTCAATCATTTCTCAAAATACCATATAAAAATCAAATAAAACACCTCCAATTTCTTCTAAAAGACAACTGTTTTCACAACAAATACTCAAAAAACTATTTTCCATTAAAATTTGATCAAACATATTTTCTAAATTCAAAAAAAAAAAATTCTATTCTAGAAAGGAACAAAAAATTATTCTCTAAAATATTTACCAAATAGGCCCCAAGTTTGCCAAAGAAAAAAAAGCTAACCTCAATACTTACAGGGTGGTGTTTGCTAATGCATGATGGAATGGAACTGGCATTCGATCAGTTTGGTATGATCTTGAGAAGCTCAATATCGAACAAAAGGGTCTTGTCTATCAGCCCTTGGTTCCTCAGCACAAAATCCAAGGCTCGTTGACCCTATGAAACAGATTGGAATTTAGCACCTTCTGGGAAAAAAATGCATGGCTCTAAAGTATCTCCAAAAATATTTATACATTACCGAAAATGTTGTTGGTCTTGGTCCACTCTTGTTGAAGTCATTCTCAGGGTATCCCAGTTCAGGGGGCACTATGATCCTGCATCACTGTGAAGGGGAACTTGAAATTGTATGCATAGATTGTGTGAACAGTACATTGTACTGATCTTCCCAGTCCTAATTTTCTGATCAAAGTTAAAAGAGGAAAGTATGAAATTTTTTGCAAGAACAGTTTCCATGGATAACAACCCAAGAGGGGTTCTTCCCAAAAAGAAGTAAAATCAAGCATAAGAATGCCCCAATCAATTAGCTAGGTGTACCGTGTGACTTGGTCTCTTAATGATCGGCATGTTTTCTTTTGGGTCTACATAATCAATTCTGGTGACGATTATAATAGAGACCCACATCTGAAGCATTATAGAGTGGAGACTATGAGCAACTATAGACAGGAGCATGAGCAGGTCAAGAAATCAGGTTAGCTTGGAGATGTATGAACTCAAGCTTATATCTTCAGTTTTATTGTCTTTCTTATCTATTTGGTGCATGATATGTACGAATTCAGTTAAAATGGGAGCAATCGACTATTCATGATCCACATTCATGTATGTCAATCTCTCTAAAAATAACGAAGGCCATGTGAAGAAGGCAGATACAGCACCTTCTGACACTGCCCAGGGACATGCCGGAAACAGCTTCCTCAAAAGCTGGTATTACCTGACCATTCAAGAACCAGGCATCACAATTAAAAACTTCCATAGTCACTGCCAAAAAGGTGCCACCAATACAGCATAAAAGGAACAGACAACCGCTACAGCATAATGAAACAACCTAGTTGTTGTACAATTCAACCCTAGTACCCAACCACAAACAATGGCTTCTGATATAATCCCATATTTATAAATAAATAAATGAAGGGAAGAACCAGAAAGAATTCAATGTGCAGGAAAAATTATCACATCCATCCAACCTGATCTGAAAGGGAAAAAAAGGTTGGATGTTTAACATGAATAACAAGTTTTTTACCTGCTGTGATCCTACTCTAAATTTAAAAAAGTCTTTGTCATCGCCCTGCATATAAAAAAATAACAGAATTATTGCACTTCAGTCTAGTAGAATTGAAGAAAATCTAGTTTAAGAGGGTGTAAAGCATGCCATACCTGAAAGGAACCACCCTTTGTCTTGTTACGAGCTTCAAATATGCGCCCATAATATCCTATGGTGTAACCATCCCAATCAACCTAAAATTCATTTACAGTTTAGGGAATGCTACAGAATTTTCCATCTTGTGTAAAATAACTAAACATAAAATTGCAAGTCAATTTCTTCAGTAATTATTTAATCCAAATGTTTTGGTTTCTATTTTTGTGTCTATGCTGTTATTGCAGTGTCCAATCTTTCTCAGAACTCTATTTTTGGGGCCTTGCTTCATTCAAGTTGTGAAATTGAGTTGTTCATGGACTTCAATCTTTCAGAGTATCACTTTGTTTTTTCATTCTTTTGTGAAGGGATAGAAAGCATATTTATTTTTTTATAAGTATTTATTCCATTTATTGCTTGTAAGAATTTTTCTGTTTTGAGTGTCCCCAGAGTTCAAACAACTTTACACCAAGTTATAAATCCATGTAAACAAAAGATCAAGAGCCTACCACTACTGTCTCTCCCACCTTTGGTGAAGGGCCACTTCCCACTCGCAAGTCCTGCATTCTTTTTAAATATGGAATTAAAACAAATTAACTAAAACATGAGTGTATTGTGCAAGTTGATATACAAAGAGGTTTGACAAAGGTTATTCAATAGGTGACCTTATACTGAAGGCCTGATGCTGTTTCTGTGTAGTCTGGAAACCGCATCTTCGTCTTTCCATAATCCTTCCCCCTGAGCGCTGGCACTATAAGCACAACAAACATCCCAAAATAAGTCTTTGCAAGTTTGCAACTGAAATTGCAATTTAGATTATAACAGACAATCTATACATGATTAAAATCATTTGGCCAATTGCCAAACCACAGGCAGGGCACACCTAATCCAAGAGGCCACAATTTAACCAATTCCAAGTCCAAAATCAATTCAACTACATTACACATACTTGTAGGGAAATGACTAGCATTAAAAACAAAGATTCCACCAGTAGGAGAGAAAGAAAATCAAGGGGAAAAAAAGAGTTTTCAATAATTTTCCCCTTCTGCCATGCTTCTTCAAAGATATTCCTCTTTTATATGAAGATAAAAACACGTGAAATTCTTCTTTTCTTTTCTTTTTTATTATTTCATTTTTTTTCTCTGTATTTTGCATGACAAACCAAACAGAAAAATTCGAAATTCCTTCTCTCTTTTTTTATTTCTTTCTTTCTTTTTTCTTTTCAATTACTTTGTACTTTCCATGATCCTCACAGAGCCAAAGGAAGGGCAAAGAAAATTACTGTCAGCGAATTCAGATGCCACCGCCACTTCATTCTCAGAAGCATTCCATATGGCTCCCGCTAATAATCCAGTGGATAACATGGCAGCTTCTCTTCGGCCAAAGACTGGCCTACAGCCCATGCCACCACTTACATCTACAGAAAAAATACCACCAAAACAAGAAAAAACTCAATTTAATCCTAATCTATTTAAAAAAAAATGAAAATCTACAAATTCACTCACTGTTCCAATCTCAATCGAAACATTTCACTCACCGATCGAATAGGAAGACCTCGGCAGTTCCTGAGAAGAACCACCATTGCTACGCGGTATTTTCATGTGACGTCTCTGAAGAATGAAAACAAATCTGATCAATTTTACTACAGAAACAGCAAATTTTTTAATAAGTAGAATTTTGACATAGTAGGATTTTGAAAAACAAATGCAAGAGAAGCATCCAACCGATTTGGAGGCCTTTCCAAGAGATATTGCGAGAGAATTTGGAAGAAATCCTTCTATAGCTGAGATCGACGCCATTGGATTTCCAACCACAACACCACTATCGGAGTAAGAGAGAGAAAGCGAGGAGGGCTTCCGCAGGAAGATAACGGCCCCAACTTGTGGCGCACTGGAAACTTCTCTTCGCGTCAGCTACTCTTTATAGGGTGCCGTTGCCGAATGAAATTATGCCACGTGGACACCGAAGATTGGGATCAATTAGAATTAAGGCTCCATTTGGTCTGCGTACGGAAAGTTTGAGATGGTAACTTTACCGTAGTCCCCTTTGTTCATATCTAAAAATGAAGATCGAAAGTGAAAATTTGGTCAAATTCAGTCCATTTCTTTCTATCTAGCAATTGTCTCATTTGATCTTCTTCGTATTCTTCATACATGTTTCACCTAATTCACATTTGTTCATATATTTATATGTTCGAAGTCCGGAATGGAATAAACACCCCAGAATTATCATGCTCGATTTATGAATACGTACTGAAAGGGTAGGGGTATGTTTGTTAGCTATTCTCAAAAATATCTTTATATCATTTAAAAATAAAAAAATAAACATGTTTCACCCAGAAAAAAGTTTTTTTATTTTCTGTTCTTAAAAATAAAAAATAAGATGTTCTAGGATGACATGTTTTAATTACTTATGAAAAATAATTAAAAATAATACATTACAGAAAAAAAATATATATTTTAAAAAATAAAAATCCCATTATGAAATGAACTTTTATTTTACAAAAACATTTTGCATTCGTAGCCATATCCTGTTCAAGAAACCTGCCATCATCCAAACAAAGACTTGACGACTAAGAGAATACCAGATGTTATTAGCCTGCCAACCATGTTATAAACTTATAAGTAGCCCTGCTTTGCCAGATTCAGAATAAAGGCCCCAAAAAGGTTCCATGGGATGCAGAATACAATGTTAAACTAGAGTCTACAAGCAATAAATCAACACATCCACATATCTGACGACATAGCTCCCATCAAAGCTCCTTATAGCTATACCTGTTATCATCTTCACTGATATCACTACTCACCCATGGATTTTCAGTGTCAGCAGTTTTCAATCTTGTCCCTACTTTTATAATCTGTCCATGGGCATTTCCTTCATTAGAATGACAATCCAAGTCTATTCACAAAGTTGAAGAAACCCAACCAACAGCAAATATGAAATAACTGGCAGTAACCCACTCATATGATACATGATCTAGTCTTTTAAACATCACTCATCAACTAATTTACAGCAGGGATTGAGACCCAGCTGGCTTTATTGAGTCGCCAAGACAGTAATAAAAGAACCGAGACGCTTACAGGCTAACCAGTTTAAGGGAGTTTGCCTTCTCTTGCAGGCTATCAAGCAGGCTGTCAAAGCTCTTCTTGAAAGACTCCACTCCTTCAAGTTCCAGCTGAGACCCGACATAGCCCCAGTCAATCCCCAACTTCTCAAGTGCACTGTAAATGCCTTCAGCTTCAGATACATTGGAATCAATTGTCCTTGAAACAACACCATGGTCAACAAATGCTTGGAGAGCTTGGTCGGGCATGGTTGAAACCTGAAAAAGGAAGTTGGCAGTAAATTATGGAACTGTTTAAGTAAATGGTAGATAACTTTCTTAGGATGCTGACAACAATTACTGCCAAATCCAACTGAGGTTGCAATATAAGAAGGCTCACCGTGTCGGGTCCAATAAGAGGAGACACATATAGTGTGTCAGGGTAGGCAGGATTCTTGACACTGGTTGAAGCCCACAGCAGCCTCTGTTTCTTGGCACCTTTCTTCACCAGAGCTTCCCATCTAGGCCCAGAGAATTTCTTCTGGTAGAGCTGGTATGCCAGTGCTGCTTGAGCTACTGCAGCCTAGAACATATAAAAGTCCCATGATATTAGGTCCTGAGTTTTAAACCCTCGAAAGGATGACAATTTGATTGTAAATTAATTTATTACCTTTCCTCGGAGATCAAGGGCCTCTGGAGTTCCAATTTTCTCAAGCAACTTGTCAATGAGGGTGTCTACCCGACTGACAAAGAAGGAGGCAACACTTGTAACCCTGGAGAGGTCACTTAGCCCAGAAGCCTCAAGCCCATCTAAGTAAGCATCAATGACAGCTTCATATCTCGGGAGAGAGAATATAAGCTGGCACATCCATAACAGAAAATGATGGTTAGAATGCTATTATAAGAAAAAGAGAAGCACACCAAGGACTATACTACCACAAGTGAGATTGGAGGAAAAAGAGGGTGATCTTAATAACAACTTGGCTTTGAAATTGGAAAGGTGGCTGTAAGCATTTGCATTTTCACTCATATCCCTCCATCTTCCTAGAAACCAGTTGGTGAAATCTATTCAGGATTCTTATTTATCATCCAATACTTAGACAGCTGCTTTGAAATGATAGTGGCCGTTAGATCAAAAGGGAGCAAGAGGAAAAAGATATTTTTTATGCATGTATCCCAATTTCTCAAAAGAATGCTTAATTCACAAACAGTGAGTCCTTTTTCCCTCAGGGTAGTAGTGGAAAGCCAATAGCACTGCCAGACAGTTTTTTCATTTTTCATTTTTTTTTTCCCTTTTAATTTTTTCCTGAAAAGCTTAGATGGAGCAGAACTTCTGCAGCATACGAGAGAGGACAGTTCAAGGTAAACAGAGTGAAAAGTACGTATTTTTATTGCCCAAAAAAAAGGAAAGAGAAAAAAACAGTTGTTGATGACCGACCATATTTTTTTCTTCATTTTTAACTTATAACAACAAAAGGAACTAATGGAGCAAATTCTAACATTTTGCAGCAACAGAGGAGGCCTGTCATATAAAAGTTCCATTCCTTTTTTAATTTTTTGTTTGGTCCCCACTAGAAGCGAACCTGGACCACCCACAACCTTAACCCCAATCCCCAACCACTTAAACCATGCCCCAAAGGCTAAAAGTTCTATTCCATCACACTTGTCACTTGGGCTCGATGACATAATTTACCTTAAAACTACTTTTCCACTAATCAATAGCTTAACCAGAACCCAGATTGCTAGGATCACCTACCAGTATAAGATTATAAGAGCAATGTAGTGGTCAATCATGCCAAGACAACTTAACCTTTTTCCAGTTTTACTAGTATACCTCTAAAATTGTAGGTAATCAAGGATGCATAGCAAAAACTTACAGTTACATTGACACTAATGCCAAGTGAAATAACTTCCTTGATTGAAGGGACGCATGGAGCTGTCGCCGGGATCTTTATATAGACATTAGGGCGATCAACCACTTTATAAAGCCATTTTGCAGCTTCTACAGTCCCTACAGTATCATCAGCAAGCTTTGGAGAAACTTCAACAGAAACATAGCCATCTCCTCCATCCGTCTCATCATAGATTGGCTCAAAAAGTCTGCACGCATCTTGGATGTCCTTCACCACAAGCTCCCAGTATGCACTTTCAATGTCTTTTCCTGCTAGTACAAGTTCCCTGCAGAATCCAGAGGTTTAAAATGTTAGATTTACCAACTCTGAAGGATCAACTCGGATGTTAGTATTGGATTCCAGGTTCTGCAAGAGCAGCATAACTAACTTCCAGACAGCCAAAGCATGTGCTAACCAGCAAGCTCTTCTGAAATCTGACTACTCATACGAATACAAACTTTATACACAACATTCTGATGACTAAAAACTAACAAGTTGCAATCTTTCTTACTCCACCACAATCCCCTTGATGAACCTTTTCATGGTTCACCCTTGCAGATGAGCTCCACCCACCTTGGGAGATCTCAAATGGGTAGAGGTCATCTGAAAAGAATCATGCAATTGACTTGTTAACATGATGGAATTATAATTTAGAAAATATATATATATACCTGAACTGTTCATTGTAAGCATTGGAAGATGATATCGCCTTCTGGAAAATCTGCAACCATATAAATAGAATAGCTCATTGCAAGAGATTGCAACTAATAAATGAAAATGACAAAAGAAACATGTGAAAATACAATCATATCAGTTCAAAAACAGTATCTTTCACTTTCTTTTCCCCCCCTTTCCTTTCTACTGTCAAAAGAAATATCCTCCACACCTGTTGGAACAGGGGAAGAACCAAAGAGAATAAGAAAAAAGGTATGTGTAATTACCGCTGGGTTGCTAGTTACACCTCTGACACCACTTGCAATCAGTGGAAGGAGATCGGTAACAGGCCTGCAGAGGTTATCATACCATGGGCTCTGCCCTCCCTGCTCATAGAGATCATGAAGAGTTGTTCTCTTTATTTGGCTTCCATTTCCCTCAAGTTGGGAACATCTGACACTGTAATAAATAACATACGGAATGAGAACTTCTCAAACTTTACAATCAGAGAAAGCCTCTAAAAATTAAACTTTAGAATTAGAGAAAAATGAAACAACAAGCAACTATCACAAGAATCCAATCACTAATACATGATTGAATGCACTTTGTCTTACAATGTTTTAATTAAATAGTGAGCCCAAAAAGGAGCTTGAAATTCTGTATGCAAATTCAAGGCATAACTTTCAACTTTCAATCCAAATCCAAGCATGGAGTCTAATTCCATTGATATAACCAACTCCTTGCTTTTATCATTAAAGAAAACATAAAGCTGAACAATTGTTACTAATAATAAATATTTTGGTTCAAATGAAAGGGGTTCGCCAGACAAATTAACTCATAAAGCATTGTTTTATGTTGTTTTTCCCCTTACAGCCTTATTGACCAATTACTGCGGTCACCATGGGTACAAAGCAATGGTCCTAGGCCCAAGATGAAATGAAATGACAAAAATCATATAGGTTGCATTTGATTCCCAAAAAGAATTAAGGAAAGAAAAAAAATGCTAAGAAAAATGATTTTCTCATGTTTGGTTTATCGAAAGAAAATCAAATATAATTATAATTAGTTAGAAATTAATACATATTTTAAATTATTTAATCTTTACATAAAATAGGAAAAATAAGTGAAATGAGTTTGAAGTAGCAAATAAAATGACTTATAGATTCTAAACCGATTTTTTATTTTCCTTCATTCCGTCCTACTTTTCCTCTATTTTCTTTGTCTTCCTCAAATTTTCCCTAACCAAACATAGCCTTACACAATCAACCACCAAGAAGCTGAATTTAGCTTAGGAGTTGACCAGCAGGTCCAAAAAAGAAGCCACATTGTACCAAACCATCCGATTGATAACAAACTAACAATACAAACAACAGCTGAGCCATTTCATTGAAAGGGACTTAATTTCAGAAATATTAACATGACATGCCATTAAACCTTGAGAAGCATTTCCTTCATAAATTTTTCACCAGGTGAATATGATCATGGCATCAAATCAAATAAAAATACAAATACAAACCCACAATACATACAAAATGGCCTTGCTTAGTTGAAAGCACTACGATTAAACAATCCTAAACAGATTCATTCAAACAATTCCTCCAACTCATTCAATATATTCACAAATCTGCATACAATAAGATTTCTCCAACTGATACTCGGACAGTAAAAGATCAAACCAAACCAAACAAAGATCACAACATCCCAATACAAAAAAAATTCAAAAAAGAAGAACAAAAGACCAAAGCTTACATCAATGATCCCCTGACGACGTCGTTCCGAACGGACAACCTAGAAGACGAAACTCTAGCATTGAAAACATCTCTGCTGTGAAAATCGATCAAACACTTAGGCTGCAAAGATCTGGACTTCAAAGAACCAGAAACAGAAGAAGAAGAAACAGGACTAGGGCTTACAAGCTTGGAAATGGAAGCCATGGGAATATGGGATCACAGAGAGAAAAGGGTTTGGTGAATTCCCTTTATTATTATGATTACGATATAAACAAGGAAAGGGTCAGGGTTTTAAAGGGAAGGCTAAATCTGGATTTTTGGTTTTGACTGGGCAGGTGGAGACGTCGACGAGTGAGGGAGAAGAAGGGCAAAAATAGGCAGAATGGTTGGAGATTTGGGTTGATGGCTATGATTGAAATGTCGGTTCTGCCCTTTTAGTTGGGGACCAGCCATCACTTTGAGGTCATGATGAGGTAGGGTTAAACAGTAATTCTGGTTTTACCACCAACTTTTTTAATTCTATATTATTATTATTATTTTGGCGTTCAATCCCATTGAAGAGTGAAGTGAAGCTATGGGTCAATTGAGTTTTTCTATGTTTTTTTTCTGGTACACCAAACATCCCTTCAATGCTATCTCCCCACCAACCACAGCCTCTATTATACATACATATATACATGTATAGGGCCATGCTACGGTTATTCATCTTTTAATAATGAAAGAATTAAATACCCAAAAATAATAAAAATTAGAGACAATTATGTTTTGGATCAGTTTAACTCAAAAATCAAGCTTTGATCTATATAAATTATATAATTGACAGGGATGATATAAAATATGAAAAGATCAATATATCCTTCAAAACTATTTTCTACCATAATATTTGACTAACTTTTTTATTTTAAATCTTTTTTTAATAATTATTCTGAAAATTTTATTATTTTTAGAAAACTAATTTTTTTTAAAATATATTATTTTTTAAAATAAATATGATATATTTTTAGTTATTTTTTATATACATAATTTTAAAAATATATACTTTTCAAGATGTTTGATTTTTAAATAATAATAATTTATTTTTATTTTTTTGGAAAATGGTGTATTTTTTTCCAAATCACTAAATTATATTGAATTTTATTGAAGTTTACAAAAGGAATAAAATTTAAATTAATATTTTTCTCTCTTTTTTTTCATAGTCAACAAATGTCATTTTCGAAAAAATAAAAAATTCATATTCTTCTTCTCGATTTCACACTTTCTTTTGGTTTTAGGCTTAAATGATGAGATTATATGGACCAAAGCTTAATTTTTTTATCCTAAATGGGTCCAAAACACAATTGTCCTTAAAAATTAAAAACTAAAAATATAAGGATATAATAATCATTTAAATGCATAACAAATAAATATTTTTGTTAGTGAAAATAAATAAAATTACAATAAAAAAAATGAAATGACATTATTTAGTAAATATGAGAAGCAAATTATTGGATTTTTTTTATGTGAAAGAATAAAATGTGGAAAATCCTAAAAATGGGTAAAATATACTTATAACCCTAAGAAGAATTACCTTAGATTTGTTAGAATGAAATTTGAAATGTTTTGATATGGACTAAGATTTTTAGATATGACTCTCCAAATTGAGTTTGGTCTCTTTGTTTTGTAACCTTTGAAGGCACTCAAGGGGTGGCTTTTGTGATCGTGACCAAGCTTGTAGGGGAAAAAAAAATTATGAAGCCACTTGAAGGACTACCCTTTTTCATTTATTTTTTTATTTTTATTTTATTTTTTATTTTTTGAATTAAGGAGCTTTGTGAGAAAGTGGAAGGAAAAACTTTTAAGTTTATATATGGCGGATACATTTAATTTTGAATTGAAGATTAAGAAGGTTGCAAAGCATTTGAATCTTGAAATGGTATTTGAAAGTGAGAAAATGGAAGGGAAAAAAATATGGAAAGTGAAATCTAATCTTGTTTAGAATTAGCATATTTTTTGAAGATGAAGATTAAATTTGAGTCATAATCCAAATATACCACCTTTAAGTTCCAACTCATTTTCCAATACTTCAATACAATACAAAATTCTCCGGTTGAAAGGCGCATTTGAACTTCAAAAGTCATGTTGGATAGACAAGAATATTTGAAAAAGCTTCTTAAAAAAATGGAAGGCTTTTTAGTTATTTTTTAAAAAACAATTCTCAAAAAAATAAAAATAAATAAATAAACACTTTATAAGGTAAAAATAAAAATTTTAAATTATTTTTGGAAACAAATTTTGTCTAGAACATCAAATATGGAAAATAGTTTTCTTGATTTTTAGAAAACTTATATACCATCTAAAAATTAATAAAATATTCTTCATATTTTTAATTATTTTTTAAAATATTCTATAAATGATTTAAAAAAAAAACACCTCAAATTAATTTTTTTAAAACATTTCAATCAAAAAACTACTAATCATAGTTATTAAGTCAATAAAATGATTTCCCAATATTTTACTCTTAAATGCACTATTGGAAACAAGATTTTTAGGGTTCTACTCCAAAGCAGGTGGTGACACATTGGAAACATCTGAAAATTTACTACAAAACAAAAATGATAGTAGTACTATAGTCTATAATACGTGGAATGGGGAATCAGTCACATGTTCAACAGAGTATCAAACTGGCCCCAATCTAAACCTAACCCCACTAATGTGACCTTTACTATGGCTCAAGGGATGCCCACAATGATAATAAAAACTAATGAATGAATAATGCAATACCCAATAATCATGCCCTCATTGTACTGAAAATTCCAATTTGTTTTCATCTCCTAATTCAATTCATTTAGGGTATGTTTAGTTTCTAAAAAATTTGAATAAAAATATAAGGAAAAGAAAATAAAAGAAAAAAGAAAATGAAAAATAACTTTTAAATGTATAAATTATTTTTATATATTATTTCAAACTTACTTTAGTTATTTTAAATCTTTTATATAAGATTAAATAATTTAAAAATACTTAGATTTATAATTAATTTTAATTATATTTGATTTTATCTTGTATTTTCTAGTGTAAAACCAAACACGAGAAATAAATTTTTCTTAACATTTTTCCTTCTTTTCTTAAGAATTTCCTGTATCCAAACATAACCTTAGAATTGGACAAAAACCAAAATGTAGAGCCTTTGATTTAAATCAAACAATAACTGTTGCAAAGCACAAGCACTACGCCAAACACCTATACCTGCAAAATGGCATATGTGTTGAAACTGTTAAGCATCTCACCATTTAAGTATCTCAACAAATGGTGAGATTAAAATAAGAACAATGGGGATTTACATCTGGGTATGGACTCAGCATACTTGACAGTTTGATACAAACTCCAGCTGGTTAGAGACGGGGCAAAACAGTGAAAGGGGAATAACAAAAATGTGCTGGGATGAAAAAAGCTGCTTCTGTCACCATGGTTTCAGGTCTCCTACAGGCCCCGCTGTCCAATTTAAGGCATTTTCCCCAAGCTTCAAGTAAACATTCTTGTTGTGCGGCAACTTGCGAGCTAGACCATTCAGTATCTGGTGGAAAGCATCTCCTGATTGGGCAGGCTGGGGAAACAACATTGCCTGCTTCATTGAAGGATTAGCTAGCAGCCTCTGTTTTCGTAGGATTACTTCTGGTGGAATGGATGTAAGGATGGTGTCAAGGTTAGGGACATCTTCTTCTGCTACAAACACTCCAATTTCCTCCCATGGGATAGCATCGGCAAAGGGTAGGACAATGTCATCTGCTATGATGACAGGGATGCAGCCAAATATCACTGCCTCAACTAGCCTGGGGCTCCAAGGGGCCCAACCCAGGGGACATAGACAGAAAATAGCACGTTGCATGTCTTCATAATATGTCGTTGGGTGCTCAGTGGAGATGTCAAAGAGCGGGTTGTCCTTAAAGTTCTCCCAAACTGCTGCCCTTGCACCTCTGTCAGTCAATTAAAAGAGTTAGATAGGAGTTGATTCATTCAACCCAAAAGACCTAATATAAAAGACAAAGCCATGTATCATACAAGATGTTGCTTCCTTGTTTCCTACAAAAGGCAGATAAGTACTAATACATATCTTAATTTTTTATGCAAGTTAACAACATAATACATATGATCCCTTAATAAAGGCTATAAGAAAACATCGAATACTGGGTAGGACGTGGGTGCTTTAACCAAGCTTGGATTCAGCCACACCAAAGTAGGCCTTCTCCAACTAGCAAACCCAAGATGATGAGCAAAAGATTAGCTCATAAGAACATTTTGGAGATCACGATTTACTCCAGATTGGGTCTAGTATTTAAACCCTACTTCCAAACATAATTTACACATTAAATACATATTTTAGTGGTCACCACCTGCTTCATTCAAAATGTCCTTTTGCTTGGTCCCAGAGGTTGGTAACTTACTTGGTGAACATATTTAATAGATGTTGTACCACATTTGATGAAATATCACATCTGTGTGGTGATAATTCACATTGATTCACGACTGATGTGGTGACTGCAAGTAGGAATCACCAAACCTAACCCCTATTATTCAATTGCCCATGGTATCAAATTTCAATGCAATTCTCAATCAGAGGAAAAGAAAAAGGAAAAATAACACTAACCCACATACCTTGCATAGTAACCACCTTCAGGGTCATTATTCACATCATAAAACAAACCACGGAAGTAAACGAAGATGGACCGAGGGGTTTCTTGGGGAATTAGGTGGGCCTGCATTTTTTGTGGGGGAGCATATGGCGGAATTGTGATTGAACCCTCATTCAAGCACACATGGTTCCTTTGTCCAAAAGTCTGAACCAAGGTTGCACGTTGGAGTAATGGGAGAATCCCCCGTTCAATAGCTTTCTCTTCCTACACAATACGAACAAAGATGGAACACTCACATGTGAGTTATGCCAAGATAAAGTACAACGAATATTTTTCAATTCAGATGTAGGCAGGATTTCGCATTCATATGAACCAGAAAAACATAAACTTAGATGGGAACCTTGTTCCAGCCACAATTTGACAAAAAGAAGCAAGAAAAAGCTACCTTTTTCTCAGGGTCTTAAGCATAGGATGTTGTTAGATATATCAACTGACACAAATCAATTTCTTGTGCTTAATCTGGAAACAAGGTGTAAGATAAAAACCTACAAAACCTATGACTCATTCAATGAGTATCATATTTCAGTGAGCTTGGACGGTTTATACAATGCATTCACCTAGCGAAGCTTTTATAGTATGTACCACACTCTAGAGGCACAATGTAAGTTTCTTAACTGCATTTTCTTTCCACCTACTTTTCCCTTTAAATCTGAAGATAGAGCTATTGCCTTTTGTAGACACATATGTTTCCGCTTAGATAATGTTATATATTTATACAATTAAACCTAATTTTGGTTAAATTCTGCATATACGTTTTGAATATTTTGTAATATAAATTTGAAAAAGAAAAAATAAAAAAGAAAGAATAAAACAGAGTACATCATTCAGGTTTCTTTTTTTCTTTTTCTTTTTTTTCTAAAATTATAATGACATCAAAAAAAGACATGCCAAAAAACTTGCTAAAATTATTGAGGGTGAAGACATGGGTGATATATAGAAGGGTGTGGAACATGTCTTTGACAATAAGAATATCATCTCTAACACCTAAATATTAAGAAACAGTGTAGTAGACCAGCACATTAGTACTATAAGTGTCTATGCATATAGGAATGATTATTTGTTATTTATTTGATTGTCGTAACTTTTTTTTTTTCAATTCTCTTGAGATTTAATCCTGACTTGAATTATTATATATTCTTATTAGTGTAACATGAAACTTCAAGCAGCAGATTGATTTCCTCTCTAGTACAACCCTCCTGAGTTTGTCAGGGCATCCGTTATATTGCATAATGCCAAGAATGTTGTTGCTGTAGTATGAGAAGAAATTTCGCAGGTATTGTCTACCTTAAGTGAAAAGAGGTAATGGTGTTATATGATTGACATCCTGGTGAACTTAAGGGACTAGGAAAGTAGTGGACACAACAAAGGGTGAATCATTCTAGAATCTGTGGATAGTACAGTTATCCAATCAGATAACTTTTCCAACTCAAATCAGACTGGAAAAAACCAGAAGGGGTATCAACCTTCCCTTCTTGTAGTTCACCAGGAGAAGAAAGCATTGTATGTAGCATACCAATATCAAGATATAAGTACTAGATTTTGAAAAAAATTCCTAACTAGTATGTAAGAATACGAGGGTCTTACTTGGTAATGAAAGCAGGCTCCAAAGTCATGAGGCACAACAAAGAAGTGATCAGCCCCTTCTGTCCGATTCCAGTAAGGCCAGTTTGAAGAAATGAGCTGTATTGCACTTCTCATCATCCTTGGTGATTTGAAGGGCAATGGCAAGCCATTCGGTGTAAGGTCGCAAGTTGTGTATATTGGAGTGTAAAACCAATCTGCTTCCTCAGGATTGAGGGTTCGAACAGGGCTGGACAAGAGGAACCGATGCATGAAAATTTCAGCTGCAAACATATGGTTGAGACATCTGGGGTCCTTCTGAAGGATCTTTTTGTTGTATTTGCTTGGAAGCTCGTACACAAAAACCTTCAACCTTCCTACTGGATCATCTTCCAAAACATCACCCGCACTTCCTGCATTCATTGAAACCCAAAGTGGAGTTCAGATTACATGCTTCAGAGTCCCCATTAAATCAAACTGCTCAAGAGAACTTAGAATTGTTTAACTCTCGGGAACTTTGATGATAAAAAATTCCCTTCTTAAGCTCTCATACTCAAAAGATCCACACAAAGCCTTAATTGTCCCTGTTCCTCGTCTAATCATGGAGCTAATCTCCTCTAAAGAAAAATGATATGATGGAAAAGCAAATAATATGAACAATTGAATTTCAAATACACAATGATATAGAACCTGCAATCCAAGTCTATAAAACCAGGATATTATCTATATTCAAACCACAGAAAACCTTCACTTCCCACCCAGCTCTAGCCACCAGACAAAAGCATTCCATGAGCCCAAAAACCCAGAAATGGTGTTCTTTTTTATTTGTTCGTGGTGCTGATTATGGAGAAGGGGAGAAGGGGAGAAGGTCAAGTCCCCAAATTTCATCTTGACTGAGTCCCACAAAATCTAAAGCACAAACTGATTTCAAATCAACTATAGCCATACTTGTTCTGATTCAACCAACATTCACTTCCATTAAGAACAGAACTCAAAGGCACAAAAGCAGAAACAAGTACAAATCCATAAACCAAGTAAAATCCCTATAGTTTCAATCTTCAACCTAAACAAGAGTTCACAAAAACAGCAAAAACCCAAATCAAATCACCAAAAAAGAAAAGACAAAAAGAACTATTTCAGAGCTAATTCACCTGAAATTCGCTCCGTATGTGGATGACGGTCAAGCCCATGAGCACCAATTCCCCAAACAAACCCAAAAACCAAAACCCAAATCCAAACCCCCATTTTTTTTCTCTTTTCACCCCAAAACCCCCAGATCAATGAAACCGATGAAGAAATCGAACTGGGTTTCTGTGGGTTCGTCCCGAAGAAGACGAAGAGGGCAATACTTTTATGGAGACAATGTGGTTGGGACGTCGTATGGGGCAGTGGTTGAAAGGCTTTCTTAGAGTATAGGTTTTGACACTGAATAACAAATTGGAAGTTTCAGGTCACAAGGACTGATAGAGAAAACAATGAGAAGAGTTGCTTGAAGAAACGGAGAAAAGGGTCGAAACGACGCGTTTTGGTGAATGGGATTTGCAGGTAATGCTTGAATCAGAGGGGTTTGATGACAGGTCTATCTCATACACCAAGCAGGCTGTTTGAAGGCTTATAGTAGTTAATACATTCGCCTCTTCTGTCCCACCAAAGTCTTTCTCTCTGTGTTTTCCACCGTTGATTTCGGAAGAATCGGTTGATGTGATGTAAATCTTATTGTTAAAATATTACAGAGGACGAGGATCCGATCTGCATCGTATCAAAATCCGACCGACATTTTTATGAGTTTCATTCTGTCTCATTTATTCATTTCCTTCAGTCTAGACTCTATAGGTATAAATGAAAATTTTCAAAATAAATCCAAGTGTTTTTCAAATGTTTTTTTTCATAGATTGTTCCAAAAATAATTGCAAATATTAAGAATTGCTCCGAAGAATGAGTTAGAAAGTGTTTTTATAATTGACTTTTAAATGGAATTTTACACTTGAAAATAAAAAAAAAAAAAAAATTTTAGGAATTGCTATCAAAACTTAGAATTTTACTCCAGCTACATGTCCGTCCGATTAAATGGTCTTCCTCTCCCTTATCCGTCGGATTAAACAATCTCCCTCTCTTACTCCAGTTGTAGAAGGTCAAAGTTTAAGCTTCTACGATTTACTACATGCCCAAATTAGTCACGTGTCAAAAAAATTTAATTTAAATTGTGACAATGTGACATAAATTTTTTATAAATAAAATAAAATCACGTGCAGCATGTCCCAAAAAAATTATCTTTCAATTTAAATAAAAGATACATAAATTATGACAATTCAAATATAATTATTAAAATAAATAAAAATATAAATTTGATAAACTCATATAGCCAAAAAGTTGATGAATACATATTATCTTTTAAATAATATTTCAAGGGTTAAATACTATCAAATATAGTTCTTTTAAATATGCCTAAATATTAATTTTAATTAAAAATAATATTTCTAAGCAATTGAAAAATCATTAAAATTTAGTGTTTAATATCTATAAATAAAACAAACTTGACTTTTAAGCTACAATTCAAAATACAAAGATCAGGAACTTGGCAAAGGAAATCCAAAGATGTTCCAAATTTACAAATTAAATTCAAAACTACTTCAAATAATTGAAGCTCTATCTTTATTCCCATCCAATCGATTAGTTCTTCAAAAGATTTATCGGACTATGGAGTGAATGATTTGATCAATGAATATTCGATTCTTTTTTTTTCTTCAACTTGGAATCGATCTATAACAATTCTTTCATTTTTTATATCAAAAAATACAGATTTGAACCATCGTTAATTATTTGATATAATATTTTAGTACTTATGTATATAGGTTTATCCTGCATCCTTTTTGGTTCCGGGATTTTGATGGAAAGATTCGTTTAACAACGCAACATAGTCAACTCCATTTGTTTTAGTTATTTTGTCTTACGAGGTTTTAACTTTAGTTACCAAAGCAAGATCTCCATCATGTCTTCTACTCATTGACAGGGTACTCATTCCCCAATTGGGCTCTTTGGGCCTATATGGTGGGGCAAAATAAGCCTCTTATCAAGGTGCATTCAGCCCAATTGAGCTCTTTAAGCTTTCTCTCGGTCTGTGTTCATAAAAGTGTAATGATACCATAACTAAACATGGAAGTGTAACTTAGGTGTCTTGACCTAACCTAACCTAACCTTATTTATTAGGTGGTTTAACTGTTTAAGCAATCATTTTTAATAAGTTGATTGGGTTTAGGTTCATTTTTCCTCAAACCCAACTTCATTCAAGTATTATGAAACTAACTCAAAACCTATTTAATATTTTAAAATATTCTATTTTATTAGAAAGATAGATAAATTTTTTTTTCCTTTTTATTATTATTTTGAAACATTATATCATTTACCGTTCAAATTTTTGGATAGAGGTACACAAACTAAGTTTAAAAGGTAATTATCGATGAGTTAAATCAATATCAACTTTATACAATTCAAATTTGATTTATGTTTCCAAATTAATCCAACCAATTTAAGAGTTCATTTAATGATTTTAGAAAGTATTTTTTAGCCTAAAAAATGTTTTTAAACAATAAAATAGGTGCTTGACAAATTTTAGGAAATACTTTAAAAAATCTGAAAAAATACTTATATTATTAAAAAAAATCAATTTTAACATATTTGGTAGTGATTTTAGGAAATACTTCTAATAATTTTAACATTTAAAAATCTTATCATTCAAGTGTTAAAAATATTAAAAACGTTTTATAAATACATTCTAATAACGTGTTTAACAATAATTCTATGAAACGTTTTTAATCCTTTTAACATTTAAAAATTCATATTTTTAAGTATTTAAAATATTAAAAAAAATATTTATTAAAATCATTATTCATATGGTATTTGTTTTTTTACTTAATTCTAAATAGAACCTTAATACTTAATGGTGTTAAATATTAAGTTGTTTGTTTTTTATAGTATTTTATTTCTATATTAAGTATTAAAAAGTAAAGAAAAACCAATATGTTATTTTTTCTATTTAGAAAAAATTATATATTTTAGTTTTTTCTATTTAGTAAAAAATTTATAATAAATTATAAAAAAAATAGAAAAACAACCAATCTAAATTCAGAAAACAAATTATTTTCAGTAAAAAAACAAACACCACATCAGTCTAAGTTTATCATTACCTATCTAAGCCAAACACAATATTAAAAAAAAAAACATAAATAAAAATAAGATGAAGTTTGATTAAGTTTGAATTGAATTTTTTTTTTTAAATGTAATTGAACTTGAGTTAACTCTAACTTCACTTCTCTCAATTATACGGAGACAAAAAGCTATAATAAAAATAATAATAATAATAATAATAATAAAAATAAAAGAAAGAAAGAAAGAGGTGGGAAGCAATCTTTCATAACCATCTTAAAATGCTTGAATAACCCAACTCCATTCACATCGCTATATCAATGGTTCATCATTAAATGTGGTAGAGAAGTTACAGGCACTGATAGTCTGATACAGTAATACGTGTCATAGAATTTATTATGAAAGCATTTCTATATCATATCAGAGAGTTGGCCACTGAAGGAGAAAAGAAAATGAAGTATTTGTCCTCATTCAATCAACTCCATTCATCGAAAGCTAAAACTTGATCTTTTCTAAACACACATTAGCATATGAGATCCCAATTTTTGAAGGCAACGTCACGTCAATCCCTGATTTTGTCCACGTGGCTACATGTGGGAAGAAAACTTTAGAATTATTTGATTAAAAGGATAAAACAATCATATATTTTTATATTTTCCAAAAGTGTGAATCATCTTGCCCATGGGTTGGATTATTGCAAATGATCCATTTTTCGCACATCATGTTCATGTATGGTGGTAGGCCAAAGTTACATAAATTCATCAATCTAGCCAAAGTATTCTTGATTTTGTAAAATAAAAACTTCATTACATTGGATGACCCAAAAAAAAAAAAAATCATATTTAAATAAAAAGATTCTATTAATATGATATTTGTATATTAAGATTTAATTAAATTGGAAAATAGAAAATTTTCTCAAAATTTATTTTTATTATAATATTTGTTTGTATTGAAACATTTATATAAATTGGATCTCTAATTATAAATAGTGAAATAAATAAAATTATATTACTTTTTTTTCTAAAACATTTGAATTATGTTTAGTTTCCAAAAAGTATTAAGAAAAAAAAATATTAAAAAAATAATTTTACTATCTTTGGTTTCTAATACAAAAATAAATTAAAATTAGTTAGAAATGTATATATTTTTAAATTATTTATTTTTTATATAAAAGACCAAAAAGAAGTAAAATAAGTTTAAAATAATTTATTAATTTTAAATCTATTTTTTAATTTCTTCTATTTTACTTCTCTATTTATTTTTCATCGTATTTTTTTTTTTCATATTTTTCCAAAACCACAAGATGGAGAGAAAATCTCAAAGGATAAAATGATTTGCTTTGGATTTTTTATTTTTAATATAAGCACATACGTGGCCTAATAACATAAGCTTACTTGTATTACCTCATTCATTAATCATAGAAACATGCCATAATGACTATTTGTCGTTTTTTTTCACTAAAGTGGTCCCCTTCCATCTCAAGCTTTCCATGTTTAGATTGATTTCACTTGAAAGGCTCCAACCCTTCCTATTTTGTCGTTGTCTTTGGCTTCCTCCGTAAATGTAATGAAGGAAGCCAACGGCACCATCAAATATGTTGGACCCAATTGAACTTCCTACACCTTGCTTCAAACTTTGGTAAACATTTGGATGTTATTTCATTAGATATTTTGATACATGAAGAGTCTACCATACTCTTGGATTGGTATGGAGACGATTGTAAAGTCAATCTAATTAATTCTAAGGTAAACATGTTAGGTGGATAAATTAAGTGTTGATATTTTTTACAATTTCTAAGCAAATAATAAATAAATAAATGAAATTGTAAGATAATTGAAGAGAGAAAGGGAGAGAGAGATGCAAATAGTAATTTTGTAGTTGTTCAATAATTATCCATGTTGAATAGAAAAAATTTAAATATCTTTTGTATTATTTAGAAAATTTTCTACAATTTAAAATGTAATAGGTAATTTTTTATTTACTTGCTATTAATATTCATTATAAAAATACTTAAAACTTTTGAATACAAATTGTTATATTATTTTATTTAGCATATAAAAATAATTTGTATATATTAAGTAATATATATATTAGTATTATTTTACAATATATTAAACTTATTTCTTATTTCTTTTTTTGCACTATAAATTTATAATTTTTTAATTATTTTTTAAAATAAGTAAATAAAAAAATAAAAATCAATAAAAACAACAAATTTATGACACATGAGATATGTATATCTCAATTTTCAAGTATCTTATCATATTTATTATATTTTACTAACTAAATAATAGAATTTGTAAGAGTATTCCTTTTATCATGGAAATTATAAAGTTTTCAATTTTTAGAAATAAGTCAAATAACTGAACAATAGCAAGATTATTATTGGAAGCCCTGAATTTAAAACATTTTTTTTAATTCAAAAAATATATTTGATAAATTTATGATAATAAATTATTTTTTTAATATAAATTTTAGGTGTTTTTTTGGTTATTTTTTATAACGTTTTGTGAATAATAATAAAAACTATTAAAAATGTTTAATATATATTTACCTTGTAGTACTTTTATGAATAATTACATCAAAAGTTGTTTTTCATATTTAAGTTTTCAAATAAAATTTGTTTTAAAAAATAATTTAAAATTTATTTTTTTTAAAATGTGTTCAAATAGGCATGGAAAATTCAAGTTGTTACAAAACAATACCACGATTAATGCCAATGGGAAGTTCAAACCTTCGCCATTATGGTTTAAAAAATATAAATTCAAGTTATAAAATTTAAACTTTATGCATCTATTTAAAAATAATTAAGAATTTATCTACTTTTTAATTAAAGAATTCAGGTACTACATTTTAATTATATAAGTAGTATATTTAACTGTCTAAAATAACATCTTTAACTAATGAGTTCATAAAACTTAAATTATTTTTAAAGAATTTAATATATATTTGATAAAAATAAAGGTGATAAACAAAATTTATGTTTACTTTTCCAAAACTTAAAATATAATGGGAGAATTATATTTTGGGGGTAGATAGGCCCCCAAATTAACAAAAGGTCCATATAATTCTTCAAATTGAGCTCAAGACCCAATGAAAATATGGAAATTGAGTTGAAAAATATCATCCTTCAGTATTTCCAAAAATGCCCTTTGTTGATTTTGAGAAAAAAAAATTAATATTTTTGAAAAATATTTTTATTTAATTTAATATTTTTTATTTAATTTAATATTTTAAAAAATACTTTTATGTAATTTAATATTTTTTAAAATACTTTTATTTTATTTAATATTTAAAAAAAATATTTAATTTAATATTTTTGAAAACTACTTTTATTTAATTTAGTATTTTTTTAAAAAAATTATTTAACTTAATTTTATAAAATATTTTATATGTGTTTTTAAAGGGTATATTTGTCCGTTACTATTTCATATCCTTCAACTCAATTTGAAGAGTTATATGGACCTTTTGTTAATTTGGGGCTCATCTACCCCCAAAAGATAATTCTCCCAAATATAATTTTACCTAGATGTATTTGTATTTCATTTTATACTTTTTTTTTCTCTTTAATATTCACCTTTTTTTTCCATTTGTTATTCTATTCTTTTATTTTTTATTTATTTTTTCTCTTTTTTATTTTCCTTTTTCTTTTTTAAATTAGGTAGCTTACAAACTGCCTACTAGGAGAATAATTTGCATTAATAAAAATGAAATATTTGATTAAAATGAATTAAATAATTTTCAAATTACGAATCTAACCATTCTCATATTTTTTCTTAAAAAATAATTTATATAAATATCATTTGTCATTTCAAGTATTTAAATGTAAATTTTAAAAACAGAATGTTATTTTTATAAGAAAATGATAAGAGCATTTTTGTTCAAATATGACCAAAAAAAAAAAAAATTCAAATTTTAGGTTTTGAAATAATTTTTTAATCAAATAACCCAAAATGAAATAGAGGTCATTGCTAGCATTGATGAATCATAACTTGACCCCATCACACCGAATTTCCTCGTATTTTCACAAAAGGACTTTTTGGATATTATATTTAGGGAAAACTGATCAAAAAGGACAAAAAACCCTCAATATTGTAAAACTAACCCCCCACTTTTAATAGCCTTCAAAATGATCCGATCTGGACAAAAATACCCCTCAGCTACATCAACTCCTTTTTCCCTCCCATTCTAATTTTATTTCCCTCCATTCACCTCTTTTTTATTATTTCTTCCACTTTCTCATTTTTTTCATTTTCTCCTGTTCTTCCGTTTCTCTCTTTTCAGTGCATTTCTTCAAGTCTCACACAGTTTCTCTTCGGATTTCTTCAACTCAAAGCGCTTTAAGTTGTGGTTGGATAAACAGTGTACGTTTATTTTTATTTTTCCATATTTTTTTCTTTCATATTTTATTTATTGAATATTTTCAAACATTTAATGAGATGTAGTAAATATTTAAATAAGTTTGAAATTGTTATAATTTTTTTAATATCATTTACAGTCATGAAAAAAGGGATTAAAAGAAGGAAACCATCAGCTTAAAAAGTGTAGTGTGGAGAAACATTGTCTATATGAAAAAATCAAATGATGGTAAGTAATAAAACTTGTGGAATTTTATGATGGTTTTGGTATTGTTTGCATATTTGTTCTTTATATAGATGTAAATATGTGTGAATAGGGTTTTGATATAATATATAAAGTTATCTTTTTTAGTTATATATCAAAACCTTACGGATATTAAGTTGAACTTGACGTGTGTTAAGTTGAACTTGACGTAAGTTAAGATTGTATATAGTTATTTTATAGTAACATTATATTATTGTTATTTTATTTAATTATACTCAATTTGAGTTGAATCATTTGCAAATTACCCTTGACATTAAATGAATTATAACATAACCAATCTTTTAGTAAATAAATATATTTTTATTGTTTAAAATAGTTTAGAGTTACAATGTTTGAATTTATTTAATAACTATATACATTGTATTTCTTTAGCATTATTGGTATTATTTGAGGTAGTAAAGATGATTAATAATGTTATTTATTTGTTGTTTATTAAAAAAATAAATATGTGTAATGAAATAATATGTATTTAATAATGAATGAGTTTTTTAAAATTAATACCTACTTATTGGTGCTAATGCTATGATGTAACTAAAAAATATTCTAATATTGTTTGTTGATGCCACTAATTGAATTATTTTGTTATTTTAGTGGTTGATGAAGTAGGAATAATGTTTTTATATGAAGGAGAATGGGTACGAGATGGAAATGTTTTCTATTTCGAAGGAAGTAAAGGTAAAGGCATTGAGATCCCGAAAACTATATCATATAAAGAGTTATTAGGGGTTGTCCATCATATTCTGAAGCTAGATCCAACAAATTGTTTTCTTTCAATGAAGTATGTATTCAATGCCAACATATCCACAAGTCTTATACAACTAACTGATGATGGGGATGTGAAATTCTTTATTGGTTTAAATTGTACAAATGGTAAGCTGTCTGTTCCATTGTGCATCATAGTTGAAAAGAGAATTGATAATCACAATCAGAAATCAATTTACAATTTTTATTTTGAATGTCATATGCCTTCTGAGATTGATAAAGAATTGAATGGAGACTCAATGTTGATGCAAAAAAGTAGACACATTCATTGTGATTCAGTTGAAACTCTTACTGTTGATGGTGAAAATGGACCAAGATTTCAAAATGAGTCATTTGAAGGGTATAAAGTTCATGATTGGAACATGAATGAGACTGCAATTAATGAGGAGGATTATAGGATGAATACTAACCCTACTAGTGATAAGCAAGTGACCCAAATTGGCTCATTCAGAACTAGTTCAGCTCAGAGTGCAGAAATCTTGACCATGATTGATACAAATGATGGTTTCATACATGACAATCCCACTATAATCGAAGATGTAGCAAATGAAAGACAAAACATGATGCAACAACCTATAGTTAGTGGAATTAGTGATGACCATCTAGAAGAGCACCAAATATACTCAAATAAGAAAGAATTATAAAGGAAGTTGTATATGATGGCTCTGAAAAGGAAGTTTGAGTTCAAAACAACTAAATCCACTACTAAGTTATTGCTTGTTGAATGTTTTGATAAAGAATGCAAGTGGCGAGTTCGTGCTACCAAGTTGGGGATTTCCAATATGTTTCAAATAATGAAATTATTTTCAACACACACTTGTCGGTTAGATATGATGTCTCGTGACAATCGACATGCAAGTAGTTGGTTGATTGGTGAGAGTATAAAAGAAACATATCAAGGGGTTGGTTGTGAATTTTGACCAAAAGACATTGTAGTAGACATTCGAAAGCAATATGGTGTTCAAATCAGTTATGATAAGGCGTGGAGAGCCAAAGAACTTGCTCTAGATTCTATTAGGGGATCACCTAAGGAGTCTTATAACACTTTATCATCCTATTGCTATGTTTTAGAGCAAAAAAATCCTGGTACCATTACTGATATAGTTACTGATTGTGATAATCAATTCAACTACTTTTTTATGTCGATTGGTGCATCTCTCGTTGGGTTTCACACATCAATAAGGTCTGTGATTGCAGTTGATGGGACATTTTTGAAAGCAAAGTACTTAAGAACTTTATTTATTGCAGTGTGTAAAGATGACAACAATCAGATATACCCTTTAGCCTTTGGGATTGGTGATTCAGAAAATGATGCCTCATGGGAGTGGTTTTTACAAAAACTGCATGATGCACTTGGACACATTGATGATTTGTTTGTGATATCAGATCGACATGGTAGCATTGAGAAAGCAGTACATAAAGTATTTCCCTATGCGAGGCATGGTATCTGCACTTATCATGTTGGACAAAATTTGAAGACAAAGTTCAAGAATCCTGCAATTCATAAGTTGTTCCATGATGCTACCCATGCTTATCGTGTTTCAGAGTTTAATTTTATATTTGGGCAACTAGAGATGATTGACCCAAGAGCAGCAAGATATTTGATGGATATAGGTGTTGATCGATGGGCACGTTCATATTCTACCGGAAAAAGATATAATATCATGACGACAGGGATCGTTGAAAGCCTTAATGTTGTGTTGAAAAATGCTAGAGATCTTCCAATTTTGCAATTGGTTGAAGAATTGAGAAACTTACTTCAAAAATGGTTTGTGACTCGTCAACAACAAGCAATGTCAATGTCAATTGAACTTACCATGTGGGCTGATGGAGAACTTCATTCGAGGTATAATATGTCAGCAACATATCTAGTGGAACCTATCAACTCCAAGGAGTGTAATGTTAACTATGCTGGCATTAGTGCTCAAGTGAATTTAGACACTCGTTCATGCACATGTCGACAATTTGATCTTGATCATATTCCATGTGCACATGCTATTGCTGCTTGTAGATTTTACAACATTTCATGTTACACTTTGTGCTCCAAGTATTTTACTACTAAAGCATTGTTATCTTCATATTCAGAGTGTATTTATCCAACTGGAAATGAAATAGATTGGGTAGTACCTAATCATATTCGTGACAAAGTTGTGTTAACACCTAAAACGAGACGTCCAACAGGAAGACCAAGGAAAGTAAGAATTTCTTCTGGTGGAGAGGGCAAGCACACATCTAATTGTAGTCGATGTGGTCAATATGGGCATAATCGGAAAACATGCAAACGACCAATCCCTTGATATCATGATAGCTTTGGCACTCTATGAACTTACATGGAATGAAAATTGTAATAGTGAGCTTTTTTGTTTTTTTGGTACCCATGTGAACGGAAATGTAAGTTACTTTTTTGTATAAGGTGATAGGATAAGCACATAGATGAATATTGTAATAATGATCCCCTTTTTTTGCATACCCATAGAAATGGAGATATTTGTTACTTTTATACATATATGTTATGATGAGTTATGTATAAAGTATGAATGAAAATTACATGTTTATTCTCAAACTATGGACTCAACTGTTCTCACGTTTATTGATAAGGAACTTGACAATAGTTAAGTTCAGGTTTTGTCTGAAGACTGTAGACTTAACTACCTTCAAGTTTGTACATAAAACAACTTGACAATGGTTAAGTTCAGGTTTTGTCTAAAGACTGTTGACTTAACTGCCTTCAAGTTGGTACATAAAACAACTTGACAATAGTTAAGTTCAAGTTTTGTCTAAAGACTGTGGACTTAACTACCTTCAAGTTTATACATAAAACAACTTTACAATAGTTAAGTTCAGGTTTTGTTTAAAGACCGTGAACTTAACTACCTTCAAGTTTGTACATAAAACAACTTGACAATAGTTAAGTTCAGGTTTTGTCTGAAGATTGTGAACTTAACTACCTTCAAGTTTGTTCATAAAACAACTTGACAATAGTTAAGTTCAGGTTTTGTCTGAAGACTGTGGACTTAACTACCTTCAAGTTTGTTCATAAAATAACTTGACAATAGTTAAGTTCAAGTTAAAATGGCAATTGTAGACACAACTTCCTATGAGTTTATAGAAGATCAACTTGATACCTGTTAAGTCCAGATTAAATATGTTATTCTGGAATAGATTTCGACTTAATATCTGTTAAGTTTGTTCACAGTTAACTTGATAGAAGTTAAGTTCAGGTGTTCTATTAAGACTGTGGACTTAACTACCTTCAAGTTTGTACACATAACAACTTGACAACATTCAAGTTTAGTTTAAAAGGACAATTGTATACATAACTATCGAACAACATTCATCAAAATATCCAAGTAGATATATCAACCTGTCCAACTACATTCATCAAAATGTCTAACTACATATATGAAGCTATCCAATTACATATAACAAACCATCCAACTACATTATCAAAATGTGAAATATCAACATGAATTCATTACATAGGCAAGTATTTCATATAAAATAACTCTGCTGCAATCGTTTCCCGAAACCAGTCCATTCGAGCACTTGTTAATGACTTCAATGGATGGTTGTGCATTAAGTATTCAACATATTTGATAACAAACATGCCACAATCACCACTACATGGTACACAGATAATCAATGTTAGAGATTTTATTAAGGATTAAGTGTATAAGTTATGAAAGTAAATTTAAGATCACTTACTCATTTTCCTGTTGAGGAATATCTTACAGTCGTTCAATTTCCCATTCCTGGTAGTTAACTTTTGTGTCACCATGAAACCCATAATATGTTATTGCATTCAATATATGCGGCAACAATTTGGCTAATGGTTTAATGACAACTTGCAATCTTGCATTATTATTGATGCCTATCAATAAGTCATATACATATATAATCCTTCGATGAAGGTGGACAACTCCTAATACCCATTTTGAAATTGCAACCTGTTGACAATGAACTTGATAGCAGTTAAGTTCAATTTTTTCTTAACATATATATTTAAATCAAAATTCTAAATATTTGGATAAAATAATTTCATAAAAATTATATTCAAATACGTTATAAATTCATAACAAATAACTTCATTACACAAAATTTCAAAACCTTTTAATGGTAAACTTGATAGTAGTTAAGTTTAGTTTTTTCTAATCATTCAAATAATGCTTTAAACCTTGGACTATAACCTCACTGAGAAAATTTTCAACAATTACATTATCAATTCATGAAAAATAAATTCATAAAAAAAGGATAATCGATTAAAAATGATAAAATTAAAAAAAAATTAAAAATCAAAATTTCAAGTAGAAAATTAATGCTTACTGAATCAATTGATTTTTTCTCATTTTTTGATGATGATGACGAGGTTTCAAAACCTGGCTTTCTTTCACTTCTCTTTTTTCCCAAAATTTTATACCTCTTCTGTTTCGTATTTTTCATCACCGAATTTTTTTCTTCCTCCATTTGCATGAACTGAATCAACACACAATATCAGAAAGATGAAAAATAGGGTTTGATTGAAAAAAAAAAAAAAGAACCAAAATAAGACACTTAGGTTTTTTCTCATTTCATGGATGAAGATTCATATGTGAAAATCTAAAATCAAAGAATGAAATAGTGAAACTTACTTTCTGTTTTTACTTTATGTTGTGTTGCCTTTTTGTTCTCTTGCAATAAATGGAAAAATCTTTCGTGATTTGTTTCTCGCAGGTTAACAGATGGAACAAATAAGTTTGCAAGGTAAGGAAGAGACACAATACAAGGGAAAATTGGAGTTGGAGGGAAAATGGGCTGAAAAGATAGCTGAGGGGGTATTTTTGTCCGAATTGGGTCATTTTTGAGACTTAAATAAGTGAGGGGTTAGTTCTGCAATATTGAGGGATTTTTGTCCCTTTTAATCGGTTATCCCTTATATTTATTTATTATTTTCGCTTAATCAATTTCAACCATACATTTTGATACAACTGATTAAATATAAAATACCATAGATTTTTATTTCTAGCTTCTGCTTCTAAGATAAGCTAAAGTTAAAAACACGTCACTCTAAAAAGATAGTTTCATAAGCCAAAAAAACCACTTTTTTAAAAAGCAATTCTATTAAGTTATTTTCTAAATCAAAAGCCTTTTTTTTATCAATAGAATTCGTAATATAAAATATTTTATTGACTTTAAGAAAATTTTTATAGTATAATTGATTTTATTTTATTTTTAAATATAGACGAGAAAAAATAAATTTAAAATCATAAATTATTTTATATATTACTTTAAAATTATTTATCTTATTTTATCTCTTTTATATAAAAATAGATAAATTTTTAATTAATTTTGACTATAGTTGATTTTACTTGATATTTTTATAATAAAATCAAACATAAAAAAAAATAAAAATTTATATCATATTTTTTTTTTTAGTATTTTCTTATAATCAAACAAAACATTATTTTGAGTTTTTATTTTATTTTATATATTCTTATATTTTTTTAATTGAGAATTATTTTACTGAATAAATTTGCTCAATAAAAACATGATAAAAATATTAATGTCTTGATTATTACTTCCTGTTTTACTTGAAATAAAAATTTTGTATGGAAACAAATCTTTTAATAATTTGTCATAATAACATTCATGTCTTGATTGCAACAAAATGAAATAAATGAATCATTTCACACGCCAAACCCCAAGAGGACTATTCCAGATTTTTCTGTGTGTGTGGGCACTGCCCAGAAGGTTACCTTACTTAATGTGGGGTTGGTTGGAAAGCCAGAAAAGTGGCTCTAATAAGTCAGGTCAATTTATGGCATCTTAAAGGGTCTCTAATTTCCACGTCTACAATCTCTACAGTTCACTACTACTAAAACACCACCCACCACCATCCGAAACGGAAGAAAAAAAACAGAGTTTTCCCTTTCAAAGTCTAAGGGGTGTTTGAATTTTAAACGAAATCCCACCTCTTGTTTCCAGCAATCATGATATCTGCATGCATTTATTCATAGTGGTTAGTTAGTTGATCCAATTGTCTCTCCTTCCCTCTCTCGCTCCAAAACCTTATTTTCTGTGCAGAGTTGGAGGTTAGAGAAGAGGACCATCTGGTGGAGGAGAGGAGCTTTGGTTGCAGAGATTTTTTATTTTTTATTTTTTATTTTTTTCTGTTCTTTCTATTCTTGGAGATGGAGGTGGAGGCAAATGGGTTGCAAGATAGCTTGGAAAGCAATGAAATAGAGAAAAGAAAAGTGGGTCTCATGAGAGCTCGTGTGGAAAGTGTAGATCCCTCTTCCAAGGTTCTTATTTCCCCTGATTCTCCTTTTCTCTTTCCCGTTTCTTTTTCTTTATTGTTAACCCGTATGGGCACTGCCCACGCTAGGAATACTGGAAGTATGGAATGTGAGAAGGGAAATAAAATAGTATAGAAAACTTTATTTTTCATTTTGGGTTTTCATGGTGTACCTTGTGGATCCACAAGGGGGTGTACAGATAAAATGGGATTTGATTGTTCTCTGCATTCTTCAATTTCTATAATTTTCTGCTACCTATATTTCTGTGGCTGAGGAATCCAACAAATATAATTCCTCTAGTTGTAGAATTCTACCATCCCTCTTCTTTTTGCTGGGTTTTCTGTTGTGTATCAGGGACCAGATGACACACAACTTTGATTTCACTTATGGGTGAAAGAATTTTAGAAAACTGGTTTATTTTCATTTTCATGATTTTGTTGTCATGGGTAAAGCCTCTAATATGAAGATCAGATCATTTAGTTTCATCCAAAATGGTATGATACAGAGGCTTAAGTATTTGATTTTGGCCACTGCACATTGGTATTTAAGCTTGCAATTGAATCTCTCAGAATTGGAGGTAGAAGACCAAAAAACAAGGTTCATCATTGAAAATTCAATCTCAGATCAAGGGAAAAAAATGGAAAACAGATGATTTTTCTCCAGCTAAAATAATTTCCTTTGTGCTTATATTCAGAACCAGTTTGCCTGCCAAAGTGCAGGCACACCCGGTTTATCAGAGGGCTTTATTTGTATTTGTTTCTTGTTTTGCTTGTGTGATGGGTATGCTATATGTGACTATGTGAGCTGTTTGTCTGTGTTTTCTTTGGGCTTACAGGACTTGGACGATTTTATGATCCGGCGATTCCTGCGAGCTCGTGATCTAGACATTGATAAGGCTTCTGCCTTATTGCTGAAGTACCTGGGCTGGAGGCGGGCTTTTATACCTAATGGTTACATATCTGCATCAGAGATTCCAAATGAACTTGCTCAGAACAAGTTGTTTATGCAAGGTCAAGACAAGAAGGGACGCCCCATAACAGTCGTCTATGGTGCCAGACATAAACCCTACAAAGGGAACCTAGAGGAGTTCAAGCGTATGATCATTTCCTGATTCATATAATCTAGTTTTCCCAATTCATATAATCTAGTTTTGGAACTTCTGATGACCTAAATTTGTTTATAATGTAACCAGCATCTACATTCAGCTAAACTGGTGTATTTCTTTTTTGTTACAGGTTTTGTTGTCTACAGTCTTGAAAAAATCTGTGCCAGGTAAGATGGAACTCTCGAAAACAAAAGGGTATCAGTTTTTTTTGGTTGAGTGTTTTGCTATAATAATAAATCTGGATATGCCATGTATAAAAATGATTCAGATGTGATCATCTAGCATATGTTCTAAAAATCAACCTCCCAAAATTCAAAATGCTTTTTCTCATTTGGAGGATTATGTAAGTTGTCAATGGAGTACCACCCTTCTCGTCATATGAACAATAAGGTCATGTGTGTTCTCTAGTACCAATGGACCTTAGGATTCTTTTCAAATATGATAAATAGGAGGTTAAACTTTTTCAGATGTCAGCATGGACCATTAGTTGGGAACAAGAGGAAAAAAGCATGAAAAGCTACTCCTTTGTACTTGTTTTGGACTATTTGGAAAGAGAGGAATATCAGGGCTTTTGAAAATGTAGAGCCATCCAGTCAAGAGCTTAAATCCTCTTTTAAGACTAAATTTTTGGAGTGAGTCAAATGGGGGTTTAGAGAAAGGTGTCCATATATCTATCATAGATTTTTTGATTGATTGATTAGGCTACAAGTAAAGGGAGGAGTGTTTTTTGTTTTCCCTCTTCCTGTTCTTTGCTTTATGGCATCCTTGTATACGTCTCACATACTTTTGTGTGCCCTTTTATTAGGCATTTATTAATAAATTGCTTTGTTTGCCTATCAAAAATGTATCTTGGACAATGACTCAAGCATCTAATCTTAATCATCATCTCCATTTTCAGTATGCCAGGAGGAGAGGAAAAGTTTATCGCCATTGCTGACATTGAAGGATGGGGATACACTAACAGTGACATTCGTGCATACCTTGCAGCTCTATCGATCTTGCAGGTTTGATCTTCCACCCTATGGCACTTTGCTACAAACCCACCAATAACTTGATAGGAATGCAATGCATCACCCTTCTTTTCATGAAATTTTGCTTCCTGAAACCCAGATTAAACCTAGAATTTAAGCAACATTAACAGGATATTGCAGTAAAGGACCAGTAGTGAGGAAATAGGGTTTCACCAGAAAAGCTGATAGGAGTTACTTTGTTGTCTCTATGGCAGGATTGTTACCCAGAGAGGCTGGGCAAGCTGTTTCTAGTCCATGTACCTTACGTATTTATGACTGCATGGAAGGTTGTCTACCCATTTATTGACAGTAAAACCAAAAAGAAGGTAAAGTGCTGAACTTCTTTTTTTGCTAGATCTATATATTCATGCATTTATTATGCATGTATAGAGGCCTAGAAAAAAGGCAAAATAAGACTTTGTTTGGAAACTGTTCTTGACAAAAATAGTTCTTTCAGAATTTGTTTTGAAAACATGTTATTTTTTAGAACAAATTTGAGGTTTCTTCAGTTGTTTTTTGTAGAGTGTTTTGAATCAAAATTAAAAATATAGAAAATACTTTGGAAATTTTTGCATTGTACATGAGTACATAGTACCTTTATGGAGAACAAGCCTAAGAATTGGCTTTTATGTTCGAGTTCCTTATTAGAATTTTGCTTTCGAAAACAATTGAAAATTGTCTTTAAGAACTATTCTTAAAAATCATTTATTGAGAACTAATTTCAAAAACAATCCCAAACATCCTTAAACATTGAACCAAGTGTATAAGATTAATCACGATAGTTTTTGCTAGAGCTGTTACAATAGAGATATAACTTCTAAGAAAAAGGTACGAGCCAAGAAACAATTGAGTTTTCATCATAATGACCCATTAGTCCATTCTTTTCTCCTATTACCAATAATTTCATACTGTTTTAATCAAGTTATAAATTATAGTGTGTAGTTAATATAATACTTTGGACCATGTGGAAGGAGGGAGTTGAGCAATTAAACAATCTTTTATGTACATATTTTGGAGTGGATTAGGGTACATATAGGAGATAGATTCTTGTCGATGATTGATTTTATTAATTGGTTAAGCTTTTAAGTAAAGTAAGAGTGTTGTTTTTTCTGTTTCGCTTTACCGAGTATAGCTTTTGGTGTCTTATGTACACCCTTTATGCCTTTGTGTGCGCTTTTGGCTAATTTAAAATCATTTACTTTATGTTTGACTTCTAGAAAATATGATGGAAATAAAATAGTGAGGAAAAATAGGAAGATAGAAAAAGTGAAGGGAAAAAAAAAAAATTAAAGTTAATAAATTATTTTTGCATGTCTATTTTGAATTTATTTTACTTATTTTCCTTCTTCTACACAAAGAAAAAATAATTCTGTACGAGAAAGAATCAAAATTAGGATGAAAATTCCAAGATTTTGAGAAATTCAAACGTGCCCTTTATCCCAAAACACTAAAATTCTCAAAATTTACCCTATGTTAGATGCTATAGACTGCAAAGAAGCACCCTTCATTTACATACCATTAACTCGAGGAGTTTCAGAAAAGCTTTCATGGCTTCAACTGAGTCCGTTTCTATGTAAACTTGCAGATAATCTTTGTCGAGAACAAAAATATCAAGTCGACTCTGCTCGGTGATATTGATGAGAACCAGCTCCCAGATGTATATGGAGGCAAGCTGCCTTTAGTTCCTATCCAAGATAGCTAATTAGCGAATTCAACTAACCTGAGATTTACCTTTCATGTTCTATAAAGTGTACGCTAAGCTTGAGAATGAGATTTACCTTTCATGTTCTATAAGGTGTACGCTAAGCTTGAGAATTATATATAACAAAGATAAGGAAAATTCGGGTCAATGTATCTGTATTCTTTTGGTGGATAAAGTGAACAATATATGGTTATGGCCCCATGGACGTTGCAGAATTTCTTTAATGCCAGTGAATTAGAGTTTAAAAGGGGCTCCAAAATGCTATCTTAGTTGACAAGTACTGGTGGGTTTGGACATTTGATCATCTATTGTGCTTGGTTTGTTAGACCCCCCGGCTCCAAAATGCAGTACATTACCCATGTCTCTGGCAAAATCATATGTTCCGGAAATGCAAAGGCACCGTGAAGCTGAGGTTCATTGCGAGAGAGGGGAAACAAGGACCTGTTTGGCAAAAAAAAAAATTTCTAACTTTAAAATGGCAATTTTTTTCTTGAAAATAGTTTTTTAAGAATTTGTTCTAAATACATGTTTTTGAAAACATATTTAAGATGCTTTGAAGTGTTTTTTATACAGTTTTGTGTAAAATAATTGATTTTTTTTTTTTACATTTAAGTTGTTAAACATAAATTTAAAAGCAATTGAAAACCCCTTCTAAGAGTTGCTCTCAAAATAGAAAATATTACCAAACAGACTCCCTTGTGTTAAAAAGGGCAGGGCTTGCAAGGAGGTTAGTGTATTTTTGAGATTTTAGTGGAGAGGGACTAGTCCATGTAATGTATAGGAAGAAGTCTAAGTGAGACTTTGAGAGTAAGTCGTTTATGTAGAATAGGGCTTCAAGTTCGAAAGGTGGACTTCGACAATCTGCAGTAGCATCCTTTAATAATGAATACCACATCTTCATCCTGAACTTCAACATTTAAATGATGTAACTAGAAGGATAGGAGTAAAATAAATCAACTTTTGTCTACTCATTGTGCACAACTCGGCAAATTAACGAATCATACCCGTAATGCCACAGACCGGCATTTCGAGAATATGCCTCAACCACCAATCACTAATGGGATCAGTTTTTTGGTAAATGACAGAGAAGGGAAGTGACTGTGAGCCATAAAGAGCCCACCAAACCCTTCAAAAATGGCAGAAGCAAACTTGAGAAAAGCTTAAGTCGATCAACAAATGATGGAGGCAAATTGAGCTCTTAGACAAGCTAGAACACGAAACCAGCTCTTACCTTCCAAACAATCGAGGCATCCTGTGGTCCAAGGTATCTTCTTGAACATCACATAGCAGCGGGCAACCTGGCATCGAAGTAAGTAGTAAATTGGTGACGGCCTCTCCTTTCTTCATTTTAGCTTAGCAACCTGCATCATCTCATGGCAGTTGAAGAAGTTGGATATCTAACAACCAAACAGACATGCTAATATGGCAGTCAGCTGGAACCCAGAACTTCATATTGCTAAGAGAACCTCAAGCATAGAAACTGATGGGAACCTAACTCTGGCTCCTGAATTGCCACACAGGCCAGCAGCACAAGGCGAGCCTCGGTATAAAGCATCAGAGTAAAATTGAACAGTCTTTCAGTTGAGATTAGGCATCACAAATTTCAAATGCAGAAAAAGAAACATTCAGTCAGAAAAATACTTTTTAACACAATAGGTTTCAAGTACAAGTTAAACTAAATGCGCTTAAATAAATGGCAATTGTATTTATTCAGGATGGCAGAGCACTGTCCAGAATTGGCAGTAGATGCACTGTCCAATTTATGTAGAGCGTAAGTGATTGAAACCAGAGAAAAATAAAATAAATCTGCAAATAACTCATGGCTTCCCTTTGTTTAAAGGAAACAAATATCAAACGAGATGTCCTGCTATAGCAGCACTGCCCCTATAATATTACTCCTCCATCGATTCTCAGCCAATCATTAACTTGTTCTCCTCCAAGAAGCTGTAAGTGGGTACCTCAAGATTGTAGGGTGCTGGCCCTTTGCGGATCCTGCCAGAGACATCGTAGTGGGAGCCATGGCATGGACAAAACCAACCACCAAAATCACCAGCATTTGGCAAGGGGATGCAGCCCAAGTGGGTGCAGACCCCAATAACAATGAGCCATTCCGGGTCCTTGACCCTGACTGCATCCTCCTGTGGATCACGAAGGGACCCAACATCAACGCTATTAGCCAACTTGATGTCATCTTCAGTCCGACGCCTAATGAATACTGGCTTCCCTCGCCACTTGACAGTAACAGTGCTCCCAGGCTCAATGCTGGAGAGATCAACCTCGATAGAGGCAAGTGCAAGAACATCTTTGCTAGCAGACATGCTCAGAACAAACTTAAGCACCAGGAGACGGATCAATGAGGCATAAATAAACCTCCCACCAGTCAATACAAAGTAGGCAAATGCACGCTTGCTGGGGTCGCCAGGGGGAAATCGCTCATGGTTGTGCTCATCATACACAATTTTCGAAGTGGGATTCTTCAGAGCTGCCACAGTAGGTGGGAGGTCTGAGATCATACCCAAGTCATGGCTTGGAGCAAGGGACTCGGAAGAAAATCCTGGACAAGGTAACCAACCATATGGAGAACCACTGTCATGTACTGAACTGAATAACATGTTAAAGAAAAACATAAAAGGACATCAAGTTTATTCCATCATTTATAAACTGATCGGGGTAGCAAATACTAGCCACTCCACTAGCATCATTTCTTGTCATGGAAATTTTTATAATGACAATGAAAGAAACAAAGAAAAGAAAAAGTGGCTAGCTTGTGAACAAAAAAATACTTAACCATTTATTGAGACAAAGTCCCTTCTGAACTTTTTTTATTCTCTTTGCAATACAAGTCCCTTAGCCTTTGAGGATCCATTTTTAAGGGGTGTTTCAATGTGCATTCTTAAGAATCCATGACAAACAAATGTGAGAAGAACATTCTTCTCAAGCTTCCAGTCCACAAGTAACAAGAAATGATGTCCACCCACAAGCAAAACTCCCAATACTCCTTCCATATAGCTGTCAGTCAGGCAGATGCGAGAACAAACTCCTCAAACAGAAGAGCCCCTTTCTTATATCTGTCATTAATTTAAGGCTAGTCTAGCAGGGCTTCCTTGCAAGACGATTTATTCACTTATTTATTATAATGCAGAAAACACCTCACAAGCCACTCTATTTTCAGTCTGAAATGGCCCATTTACAATTTTTTCTTTCTGACTATAAGAACTTGAGTAAGATTCGAAGGAATATATTTAGCCCCAACTGATTGGGAATTTTAGAGAAGCAGAGAAAAAACTCTGAACCAATCAACAACCTATAATGTTCAAAACGAATCCTTTAAAAGATGTCCAAACAATTAATGAAAACAATACCTTCTTATAATTATAATTAGAAGCAATATTATTAAAGGCGATCACTTGGGTTGCCTAGGCCATTAGGCTAGGTGGGGCAGATGAAAGTAGCCTCTTAAAGGCCTAGGCAAGGCTGCTTCAAAGAGGCAATGCCTAGGCGATCACCTTAGGATAAGGCACAAGGCATGGAGACGGTCGCCTTTGACCATGAGTTAAAGTTCAAATATACTTAGATTATAACTTCATTCAATCTAACATTGGATTAAACAAAATATAAGATGAAATATTACATTATCAATTATAGAGATAATGAGATGGAAGACTATCAATCTAGTCTTGATGGAAGTGATAGCAATTTTAATTTCAATGATGACTATGATGATACCCAAAACCTTTCTAAAGTGTTCATTCTCTTATTTTGTCTTCTATTATGATTTTTAGATGTCTGAAAAATTAGAACATCCACTTAAACAGGATGAATATCTCGAATATGATGTTTCTTATAATGTAAGGTATAATATTTAACACTTTGAATAATTATTACTATTTTGTTAATTTTATAAGACATTATAAGGGATGAAAAATAAATAGTATTGACTATTGAAGACAACACTTATATTGGTTAAGTATTGAATAGGTAAATATATGTATATTTTTTATTACCTTATTATAATCAGGTCATCATCTTGTTTTTCACCTTTCACCTTAGGCTAAAAGGAGTCTTATTAGCTTAACATCGCCTTTTGCTTTTGATAACACTAATTAGAAGGAAGATATTTAGCCCCAACAAATTGGGAATTTTAGCCAAGCAGAGAAAAAAAAACTTTGAACCAATCAACAATCTATAATGTTCAAAAAGCATCCTTTAAAAGATGTCCAAACAATTAATGAAAACAATACCTCCTTACAATAACAATAATAATTATTATTCTTATTATTATTATTTTTATTATTCTTATTATTATTATTATAATTATTATTATTTTGATAGGCAACAACACCTTATAACTCAATGTACTAAGTTTACTTCTCAACTACTATCTCATCAGAAAAGCTCAGTTACTCAGGAGAGGATAAGGAAAGGCCTCTTCCAAGGTCAGCCATATTCCATGATTGAAAAGGGAAAAAAGCCAAGTGAATCGTATAACTAATCTACATCTGGAAAATGACTCCAACTTTTATTATTGCTTGCTCTCTAGAATTCAATAACGTAGCTCGAATAACCAGTTAATGCAATCATGTCCCATTAAGCACACCCTAGACGTATGCACAATAATGCATCAGCTAACATGTTTTAACTCCAACAACTCACTTTCAGAACAACCAAAATAAGAACAATATTTCTGTAAGTTGTTTCATATGCAACAAAAGATGCCAGACCATTTGATAATTTCAAAACAAAACAAAAATCCCACTCCCCCAGGTATAAGAATTCCACTTTGTCTTGGCGAGGCAGCAAGCATAGAAGGTCTTTATTTGAAAGATAGACTCTATTTTAACGATTCACCCAGAAAGTTTTAGATATATCATTGGGCAGGAAAGAAAAATACCAAAACAGTCTCTTGTAATTAATTTTCAGCATTCTCTAGTACTTCCCCCAATTTTTTTTGGGACCAAATGGAGCACAAACAAATCGATTTATGGTACAATTTTTCCCCATACCTGAGGTAGCAGTTAATTACATACAATGTTTGATGAGTTTTAGTTGGTAGAATAGCTTCTAAATGGATATTTTCACCAACAAAGAAACAAAAAAGATCCAGTTACCAGCATCTAACATTAAACTAAATAGACATTTGAAACAGTATCCTGCTAGCCTACTAAACTTGTGTAAACCTTTCTCAGAACACTGGAAAATTATGAAGCAAAATAAACAATAAATAGAAAAAAACAAAAGATCAATTCAATTGAACCATTCAGTATTGGAAAAATCTATCTGAGCTACGCCAGTAACAAGAAGATTTCCCTTCTGGGTCCTCAATCTTTGAATTGCAACAGAAATACAAAGAAGCGGTATTGAAATTGTTTATGGCCTAGAACACATGATTCCAAAAGCTCAATATATTCATGAATACCTACAAAGTTGATTTAAAAGTCACACTAAAACTCAATGGAATAGTTCAAATCATTGTCAAAGATTACATTAACCCACTACAGCATGCCAAAAAACACCACCATTATAATAGAATGTTTCGATCACATGGAAACCCATACCAAAGAAGCTTCTGTCCCATATTATTTTATGAAAGGGAAAAAGGAAACGCCTAAGAAACCATATGAAAAGAAATTAAAAAATTGAAACATGGTGATCATAAAAGAAAATTTTCCAATCACATCAAATACATACCAAAACGAAGATTTATCCCCATCGTATTTTAGCAGAAAAGGTAAAATCCCTTGTTGTCTGTTTGGTTTCCGTTAAATCAAACAAAAAGAAATGAAGGAAAAGATTCGATTTTTTTTGCTTATCTTTCTCTGACTTTTATCGGCAACCAAACAGAGCGACATCAAATACCTAAATAAATAACCAAGAGTATTAAGATTCGATTTTTCTTTCACTTATTTTTCGCCGACTTTTCTCGGCAACCAAACGGAGCGACATCAAAACAAAGGAAACCCTAAATCTGAAGTGAAGAGAAAAAGTAGGAGCTGACCTCTGATTAGATCTCGAAATTCGGAATTAAAGAGATGAGGAGAGGAGATGGATCTGGAGGAGCCATCACTGCCATTGGATGGCTGGATTCTGGAGAGAAGGGCTGAGCTCGCCGGAGCGGACGACGGCGACCAGCGTGAAAGAGAGGAGAGCCTCCTCCCTGCTACTCTCAACATCGCTCTAGCTAGGTTTTCACAGAGACTTGGTCCTCGAAAATAGGAGAGAGAGAAAACAGAGAGCACAGAGAAAAGAAAGGTTGCCCGCTGCCTTAGGCGTTTTGAAGGTCTCGTACTCGCTAAACGACGCCGTTTTATATTCCGTCGTTTGCGAACTCGGGTGGCAAATGGGCCTCGAAGCCCGAATCTTCTCCGACGTTAAACGACGTCGCTTCATATTTTCTCTCATGGGTCTCTTTTGAGTTTCGGCATCCCCTTCTATTTATTTTAACAAAAAATTTCCATCTAAATGCCTAGACATTTCAAACATTGTAATAATTTTTGTACATATTTGATAAATCTTATAATTTTATAAGATTTATAAAGTTGAAAATATCAACATAAAAATGTCCTTATACAAATTTTAACTATTTTCATACTTTTCTTATTGAAAAAATTTTAATTCCTAATGCCTTACTATATATTTGGAAATAACTCTCATAAAAGCTCTTTTAAATTATAACAAAATAAAATCTTCAAATAAAAATCAATAAAGATATAGCACAAAAATCATTTAAGATAACTCTCTAAAATTTTAGAGCCGGTTTGGCTTACTGATTTAAAAACAATTTTTCTGTTTTTAAAATATTTTAACATTATTTGATTATTATTCTTGAAAATAATTTTTAAAAATAAATTAAAATAAATAATAATTTTTAGAAAAAGAATATGAATTATTTTCATAAATTTTAAAAAAGAAAAAGAAAACATAAACTCATTTTATTATGTCTTTAAAAATTTATTTTTAAAAACTATTTTCAAGTTAAAGAATTTTAAAAAATTTAAAAATAAATTTTAGAAAATATCGCGGAATAGACCCTTAAATTTTGTTATATATGCATATTTTTAAAATCTTCATTCACCTCGATTCCATTTCCATGGACATTTCTACATCCTCGCACGCTTGACTGTTTGCCTCACATGATAATTTTGGTTTCTCTCTTCCACACTCATCTCTATTTCCATACACCCTTAACTTGACCGTTTACCCTCCTCCACATAATATAATTTTTACAAACTTTAAGAGCAAAGTAGATAATCAGACTGAGAACATAAGCCTGTAAAATTCACCTTTAAAATTTCCAAATTCATGTTTGTCCTTTGGCTAGGCTGCTTAATGCAGAAAAATCCCAGCTTGGAAAAATAAATCATCCAATTACAAAGAGGAAAAATAAAATAAAATAAATAAAATTTTCTATCATTCAGCAGTTCTGATCTAGAGCTGCTGTGTTATTTTGATGCAACACGGTTCTATTGTGCTGTTTATTGATTTAGCAAGAGATTTAAGCATCTGCAGACACTGAAGAATGGGCTGGGAATCTCCCCTTCGCATCTGCCCAGGAGCTCTGTCCATCGGTTACGTCCTTCACAACTGAAACTACCTCTTTAACATTAACACGAATTTGATCCTTGCTGTCCCTCTCCCGAATTGTAACCGATGATGTTGAATCAACGGTGATTGCAAAGGGTATACCAAGTTCATCGGTTCTTGCATATCGTTTCCCAATCGTGGCCCCTGAAAAATGTTATTCATATATTTAGTGAAACAGTTAATTATATATATGAATCCAACAAGACAGAGAGGGCATTTAGGAGAAGTCTCATCAAAATGAAGCAATTCTATTCCGCTTTTCACCCAGAACACAGGATTAAAGAAGACAATGCCCAGATAACTGCAATTCTTAGTGGAATAAGTAATTTGCAGGTGCTTTGCTGAGTTGGGCTCATGAACTTTGATTGACATATGCATATGCCAGGGAGGATCAGGATGGGGAAGGACAAAAATGCATGAAAATATGTAAAAACAAGCATTTATGCAGGCATACAAGCCAAATAAGTACTTGTTGGACCGTTGGACATTTTAAATTGGAAAGCAATGAATAGAAGGTAGAGCTCTTCAGTTGTGTACCTGAAATGTCAATCTTATGCGAGATACCGGCAACAGTCAATGACTTGGAAATGAGTTTGGCAACTGCATCGTACTTTTTGTCCTGAATTAATGGGAAAACTGAGCATTTGATAGGTGCCACAAGAGGGGGGAAAGCGAACACATTTAACTGTTCATCCCCAGCTTTGCTTGGTCTTGTGTAGAAACAGTGCTCAAAGAGACAATAAATTATCCGCCCAATACCAAAAGATGGCTCTATTACTGAAGGGGTGAAAACCCTCTGGTGTTCTTTCTTTTTCTCCTTTGAAATTGTGACCATGTTCTTCTTAATAGTTACATTTTTTCCAAGTGTGCAGACATTGAACTCTGCCTCTCCTTTGGACTCCAAAGTGGCCTTCATTTCCAAAGCTTCTTTTTCATCCATTGCCTAACAAAAGGGGGGAAGGATAAATTGAAGTGATGAAAGCCCGGGAAGCCATATGAATAACTTCTACTACAAGAAGTGTACGAAAGGGCCAAGAAAAAACTATCCATTTTTTACCTCCAAAGCTTCAACCACCATCTTTTGATTACCCCTGAAAGCAAGACCCAGTTCCTTCTTTACTGTAGCTATAACCAATTTCTGGAATCACACACCAAACATCAAGCCATGCAATCGTGTCTATAGAACTACTGCTATGATGTTGGCATAAAGCATTACCTCCACTTCTCTAGGTTCTGAGAATTTTTCATGAGCCACAAGATCAACACCACTTTTTTCCTGCCATTTAACAAAATTTACATACAGCATGAGTACTTAACATTTCTTTATCTGTAGTAAAGCTGATATATTTTTAGACCAAGAAGTACTGGATTCTCTTTGGGATAGGCCCTGAAAGGCGAAGGAAGGCTGGAATTACAATAGGCCTCTGTCATGGAATTCACTCAACCTGGCAGTACCCTTTTTGGGTATTAAGTCGTATTTCTTTACTTATAGATAGTATAGCAGCCAAAATTTAGTCGAGACCATCAAACTTCCATAATACCACATCAGATTCTTTCCACAATAATTAGTTCACAATGCAATGATAAAGATAATCATCCTCCTTTAAATTGATAGTGATGATGCATAAGATCCAAAGAAGCATGCTTAACTACATGAAAACAAGACCAATTTAACAGTACCTAATATCCTTACAGGAAATGAAGAAAACTTGAATTTTTCCACATATGAGTCTATGACCATGAACTAATGCCACAAAAAAACACAAGATAAACTGTAAACTTACTGAATGAGCACGCAAATCATAGGCAGATCTATCCGCAATACCAACACACTCAATCCAACCATAAGAACACTCAATCTCAGCATCCCAACAATCTGCAGCATAGTGGGCCATTTCATTTGCAAGGTGCTGTCTGAAACGTAACCTGTCCTTGTCTATGCCAAGACGTGTTAGGAATAGGTATACTCTCCCAATGAAGTAGGCAAGTGTCTCATTGTTGACAATTCCCTAATCAGCATTGAACCATCATATTATCACATATGCAAAGGCGGAGCAGTTGGTTTGTACAAACAAAACAAATAAAGGTCAATCTAAATAGAATTCGAACCAACCGTTGAAACAGCTTCACCAAGTTGGATTGTCCTTGCTGACTGTCCAGATGTCTGCTCCTCCCTCGGGAACATCAAGAATTCCAAATCCACAACTTCAGAATATTTGGGGTGAGATTTGTCTTCAGGATCAACAAAGTGCTCAATCTCTGCCAATGTGAACTCGCGAACTCTCAAAAGGCCTTGGCGGGGAGATATCTGAACTTTAAGGAAATCATTATCAGATTTAATGTGTGCATTTCGGCTAAGGAGATAGCCCTCCAAATTATAAGTAAACCAAGACCAAAAAGAACCAAAAAATAAAAAAATCAATAATTAGGCGTCTGTTTGGATACATTTCCTTTTTTTATACAGAAAGTATTGATTTGCCTTATATATTTAAAAAGTAATTTCAAAGATTTTAAAATTTGAGGTAGTAAAAAAATTTTAATACCCCGATTTTTTTAAATAGTTTTAAAAACTATTATGTAATTAATGTAAACTTTTAAGAGTTCTTGTATCTTTTATAAAAGTTATTACTATTATATGGTTTTAAAAACAGAAAATAGAAAGTATATCCAAACGGACACTAACATTACTTCCAAATGATGTGCCCAGTCCAATTCACAAAGGGTATGAGAGAGCATCCACATAAAAGCACTCGTTAACACATTTTACAGTTCTAAGGGAAAATTTTCAGACCTCATTTCTGAAAGCCTGACCGATTTGAGCTGCAGCAAAGGGAAGCTTGCTGCCATTATAATAGTACAAGTCCTTAAAATTTACAAATATTCCTTGAGCTGTTTCAGGGCGCATATACCTGCATCAGATGAGCAAAAGAAATTGGCATGCCTATACTAAATTGAATACAACTGAAGCAATAGAAATTAAATCCTTACCCAGGGATCAAGCCAGAAGGGCCTATTGATGTTTGAAACATTAAGTTGAAAGGATAAGGATCAGAGAGCGGGCTCTTTGTTTCAGGTGCAGTAATGCCATACTCCTTGATCCTTGCACCAAGCTCCTCAGCAGAGAGATCATCCAACACTGCAAGCACGTGTCTCAGTTCTGCAGCCTTATCTGCAGTCATGGTATTGTCATTCTGAAGCTTCTCATTACAGAAATCCTTGACCAAATGATCAGCTCGGTAACATGTTCCAGTTTTCTCATCCTTAACCATAAGGTCGGTAAATTTATCAACATGCCCTGAAGCCTTCAGAACAACTTCAGGCGTTACACAAGGGCAGTCAACTTCCAACATGTTCTCCTCAAGAACAAAATGCTGGAAAAAGAATAGAGTGGATCAACAATACATTCAAAGGAATTGTATTGAATTTTATATATTCATGCACTACATATGCCAGCATTCGTATAAATGTGCATGCATCTACCTATCCACCCTTGTTAAATCAGTTTTTTCACTAGGATTTTTTGAGTTCATTCGAAAGGAACAAACAAGTGATTGGGCAATCTGAGGTCCAATTTTGAATTGTAATGGTATTATATGAGTAACCAAACTACATATTTACAAACAAACAAGGCCAAAACTTTTTTTTTTTTTTTTTCATCTTTTCCCTAAGGCTATGTTTGGTTCCTGAAAAGTTGGAGGTAAAATGAGGGGGGAAGAAAATAAAGAGAAGGCTATGTTTGGATCCCGAAAAGTTTGAGGTAAACTGAGGGGGAAAGAAAATAAAGAGGAAGAGTAGAAGGACATAAAAATTGAAGGAAAATAAAAAATAGATTTAAAGTTAATAAATTATTTTTATACCCTACTTCAACTCATTTAACTCTTTTATATAAAGATTAAATAATTTAAAAATATATAAATTTTTTATTAATTTTAATTATATTTGACTTTTTTTAGTATTTTCCATAGTAAAACCAAACAATAAAAAATTATTTTTTTCACATTTTTTTATTTCCTTAATACTTTCTGATAACAAAACATCATCTAAAGAAATACAGATAAAAAATAATCTTGCACATTTGCTCTAACGAGAGAAAATAGAATTTAGTTTTGAAAGTGGGTAAAAACCAACTCATTCTTCTCAAGACGGAATGGTGAAAAACAAATAGCATGCTCATCTACAAATTGTCTACAATTGGTAAAAATTCATGAAGTGGGAAATATACGGTGCCCATACAAATGTGCATGCTTGTGTACAACCATTCTCGTTAACTACAAGTTACTGAGCATTTTGGGTTCCAATTTCAATGGAATACACTAATAGTAGAACAACCCAAGTCCCAATTTGGATTTACATTTACTTTTATTGTATGAACAACAAACAAACTTAGGGCATGTTTGGCAATGTTTTTTTTTAAGTGATTCTCAAACAATAGTTTTTTTGAACGGTACTTCAAAACAGTCCTTGATTGTTTTCAGGAACGAAATTTTATTTGGAAACACAAATAAGAAAAACATTCTTCTCAGCTAGTTATACAATTCAGAAATTCCCAAAATATTCACGATATTTTCTATTATTTCTCAGAACACTCTACAAAAACGCCTCAAATTTCAGACAACGTAGTTTTTTGTACATCGGTATTTTTTGTTCTTTAGAACATAAAACAGGCCCTTAATGGCATTAACAATATACACTACTTGAAAACCCAATCTGCATTCCCCAAAAAGTGCAACAAATAATTCATTGTTACAATCATCTAACACTCTAGATTATTTGTAACAGATACGTGATGAATTCTTAACTAATTTCAGCTTCAACACGGCATAAAATTCTTAGCAATTGCAATTCAAATTAAGATTCACAGTCCCAATTTGTAAACGAAATATGGGTTAGATCAGTTAGAAACTGCGAATCGATCTCCGACACTGCCGCTGCATACCTGACGCCAGAAAGCGAGGACGTTGGCCTTGACGGCGCATCCCGGCGGTCCGTAGTCGTAAAGTCCAGCGACGCCGCGGTAGATCTTGAAAGAAGGAATGTAGAAGAGTCGGCGCTCGAGAGTGTTGGCGACGGCCTGTCGGAAGGCCTCTCTGTTGACGGCGACGTTCATTGACAGCGAGTTACGTCGGAGGACGTGGGTTGCCGCTGACTCCTGAGGTTTGGGTGATGACGCATTAAACAGGCGGCAGCGGGAGAGGAAGCGGAGATTTGATGGAGATATGACAGGATAGAAGCAACGCATTCGAAGTCCAACGGTCTCGGAATGTGTGTGCTGCTAGGGTTTATATGCAATTCGTGGGTTTAGGCCTTAGGGGCGATCGTATGTGCTCTAGTCCAGGCAAGAATGGTGGGCTAAGAGGCACAGAGAGGTGTCCAATGGCCAGGCCGCCCATTTTAGCCTGGGGCCTGACACGTCAAATGACCGGGCCGGGTCAGCACGGCCCAAATGAGAGGGCAGGGTCAACACGGCCCAAAGGAGTGGGTCGTGCTGGCGTAAGGAAACAGCCCGCCATGCCATCGTGCCGGCCCACTTGACCCTTTAAATATCACTTTTTATTATTAAAAAAAATTAAAAAAACTAATATTTTTATAAATTTTAAGATTATAAACCTGATAAATATAAATATAAAAAATAAAAAATAAAATTATTATAGGTAGTTAAAGTAACAAAAATAAATTTTATTTGATAATGAAAAACATTTAAAGACAAAATCATTTTAAAAAATTAAATTAAAATTTATAATAAAGTGAGTGGCCCATGGGCCACGACCCATCAGTATGGCATGATTAGCCCATGGGCTTGTGGATCATGTCAGGCCACCTATTTGATTTGCATGGGTCGACCTAACCAAACACAATTTTTAAGTGGCCCATGTCAGCCCAATACGTTGGCCCGTAATGGCTCGGTAGACATCGGGATGTATTAGGTATTGGACTCCTCTAGAGATACATAGCTAAAGACAATGAACACCTAAATTATAAATTAATAATTTAAGTGGCGATAGTCTAATATAGGGTGTTTGGTTGCATTTCAACATATATTTATATACTTCTTAAAAATAAATTTTTGTAAATTATTTTTAAAAGTATTGAACTAATTATAAGTTAGTTTCAAGAATTATTTTTTATTCCAAAACTAGAATACCCAATAAAAAAAAAACCCTTATTATTAATGAAAATAATTAATGGTTATATATCATACAAAGAGTTTAGCAGGATAAAGGAAAAAATCTTAAAACTATATATATATATATATATACTATTATTTTAATAACATGAGAATGTATGATTTATAACATATTATTATAAATGGTATTATAAGTTGATTTTCAACTCGACGTAGAAGTTTGTTTGGCTTTGACATAAGTGTGAGGTGATGATCATCACAATTTGAGTATTTAAGAAATGTGTTAGTCTATATCTCATAGGGGTGATTGTGAATTTCTAATGACTTGCATTGTATATGTAACCATGTATGTTTGGTTTTGTAATTACGTACTACACAGAATTTGAAGTGTCTGTGATATATTTTATATTTTATAGATGAACAATTTTATAAATATAATTTAAAATGTTAGCAAATTAACAAGTTCACAACAAACAATATTTATTGTATTTGAAATTGGTCATTACATATTAACTATATTTTTAGTTATTTCTTAAAATATTTTAAAATAAATAGTTGATCTAAAACTTAAATATAATTTCTACTATCACCAATTTATCTCAAAAGTAATATTTGTTTGGAACTTGTGTTTTTTTCTTAAAAAAAAAAAACTCCCTTAAGAAAAGTTTCAAATGATTATGTATTGCTCGTGACATTGAATCGTATTTTTGATTTAAAGTGTTATATTTGATATATGAGAATGATAAACGAGAACAAATATTTTATTTCATTTTCATTTATTATCAAATAGGACTGAATTTGATGATTCAAATTTTTATATTTAAATACACTTAATAATATAAAGATCCAATGATTATTTGCTTTCATTTGAATAATATATAAAAATAGAATGAGAATAAAAGAACAAAATAAATTGACAATAATATTAGTAAACATATTCTAAAATTAGATACTTTAAAATAATTATTTATTTTTAAATATCTTTTAAAGTTTTTCTCTAACTAAATAATAAAAGTTTATTTCGATTGTGTAATTTAAAAACGATGTTTTGTTTTTAGAAAACAAAATTTTATTTTTAAAATTCATAACACTATTTGATTTATATTCTATATAAATAGTTTTTAAATTGCGTAAACACCGCCTTAAAAGGTATACATATCTTGGTTTTCATAGAAAAAGATATCATGATGGATTAAATTGCGTCATCTAATGCAAAATAATAAGATGGGAAATAGGTCGACCAATAGTTCTTGCCAAAAACGGTATCCATCAAACTACCCCACTTTTTCAACGAAATCGGCTTAGTGGGCCACATGAACCAAAATTTCTCCATTTTTTATGCATTTCGGGGTGTAGTGGGATGAAGTAAAAAAAAAAAGAAAAAAGAAAAAAAAGGAAAAAAAATTCAAATTAAACTACGACACATTTTTTAATAATTAAAATATTTTTAAAATACTACATGCTACATACCTGTCTCTGTTTTATAATAAAAAAAAATAAGAGAGAGAAAGTGAAAACATTTTACCTACAATTTTACGGGGAAGTGGAAACAAACAGCACCCTTGAAGCTTTTTGTTTCCTTGTGGTGGTCTAATCGTATTGAAACAAGGGAATTTTTTTTTTGCGGGTCCCAACCCGAACCCGGAATTATCGGGAAACATTTTCCCATTTATAGGTAGATAGAAGAAGAGGGAAAATTCAAAATCATACCTCGAATTCCCATTTTCAAAAACCCGCCCGTGGTATAATCTTAAAAATCGCGTTCCAAACAATCCCCAACAGCCCTCATTGATTTGATATAATAACACTCACTGCTGCTGCTGCTGCTGCAGCTGCTGCTTCGCATTCTCATTCGTCCTTCGTTCTCATGGCGCACGGTAGCGACCTCCCGTGTGACGGCGACGGAGTTTGCATGATCTGTCGGAGGAAGCCCTCCGACGACGAGTCTATCACGTGCAAAACATGTGCCACGCCCTGGCACGTCACGTGCCTCTCGGTCCGTCCCGAAACCCTAGTGGATGCTCTCCAGTGGCAGGTTGCTGATGCTCTCCAGTGGGAGTGTCCTGACTGCTCTCCGGCGGTCGGTGAGCGGGATCCGCCGGAGGTGTCTGAGACAGCGGTTGCGGCTGGAGGATCGGAGGGATCCGGTGACTTGATTGCAGCGATTCGGGCGATCGAGTCGGATGGGTCGTTGACCGAGCAGGAGAAGGCGAAGAAGAGACAGGAGCTGTTGAGCGGAACCGTGCGATCGGCGTCGCCGGACGAGGGGAGCCCGAATAAGAGGAAGAATGGTGGGAGGGATGTTCTCGATATTCTCGACGGGAGTTTGAACTGTTCCGTTTGTATGCAGCTTCTGGAGAGACCGGTGACGGTAGGTGTCTCCGTGTTTTATTGTTTTTAGAAGCTCTGATTTTAAAGTTGAAACGGGGATTTGATGTTACTGTGAGTGTTTTAGTACTGTTATTTGTCTGGTTTTTCTGTTTGGATGCTGAGAAAATGCACGAAACGACGGAAATCAAAAAGTTTGTTAAATTTTTTGAACTATTTAGGGCGTGAGATTAAGGAATTTCCACTTTACTAAGCCTATTTTAAAAACATGGTTTACACGAGGTCAATCCACTTTTGTTTCCGAGTAATGAAGATCCGAAGAATTTTTGGTTTACCACATTGCGGAGTTCGGTTGTTAGTTTCTTTTCTGGGAAAAAGAAAATAATTCTTTATTTCATCAACTGAAGTCAGGGAAGTATTTTGTCATCATATCGTTTGTATTCTAACAACGCTCAGCATCGTTAATTTCACATTGATCTTGAATCTCCGCTGCAGATAATATTAGATATTGATGTTCGATGGATTCCTTTAAAATTTTCTATGCCACCGAGTTTTTTCCTAAAAGGAGGAAAAGATGGAAAACGATTCAATGCTTAGGATTTTTTTTTTTTTTGGGCAAGGGTAGTGGGTGGAAAATGCTGTCGTTTTCAGGGCAGTAGAGAATTGAAAAATGGAACAGTGTTTGATAATACTTGTGGCCAAATTGTGTGAATCATTGCCCATTTTGGGTGACTTCAAAGCCAAACAACCTCATTTTCCACACAGACTTAATTGACGGTCTTTTTCAATCATTTGTTGATTTTTTTTGGCATTTCATATTCCAGCTAGTCACAGCCCTTCTGATTTCATCCACTGAAAATGAAATTGTTTAGAAAATATTTTTCTTTAGATTAATACTTATAAAAAAAAAATCAATCTCTTTAACTGTTAATGGTATCAACAAATTCTATACTGTCAAAGTGCTTTGTTATATTGTCTGTTTTGGCACGGCCCAACATCATTTTGGTATCATATGCTTTTTGTCCAGAAAATGTTGACTGCTTGCTATATGATGAATTCCTGAGTTATATCAAGTATACTTAAAGTTGGCTTGATTCAAGCCATATGTGATGAATTACTGAGTTTATATCAAGTGTACTTAAAAGTTGGCTTGAATAAATGGCTTGAGCTGTTTTATTTCAATCATGTAGCTTTACAAAATTCCTGATATGGAAATTTGGGAATTAGCTCATAGTAAGTGGAATCAATTGGTTGAAACTTTTTTGTTTCAGCTGATTTTTGGTTTGCTCCACTCACTTAGTTTGGTAATACAATTTCAGTGATGCCATATTAGGATAAGGTGATCATCTGACCATGTGGCAATGTTCCTTCTGAGAAGGGTCTATTACTCTGTCCTTTATCGGCCTCTCTTCAGATTGTTTGGAGTGAAAATATGTATCTGTAAACAATTTCTTTATTTACGCTTAATTGATACCAGATTCATTTTCTCACTTAGGTGTTTGTTTTTTAATTTTAATCCACCATGTTCTTGAAAAAAATTAATTTCAGATTCTGTTGTGGCTTTATTTCCATATTATGCTAAATCAGTCCTACTCCAGTGGGAAAAGAATCGTATACAAAATGACATCCAATTAAGAGCATGTTGTGGGCTGGGGGCTAATGTATTAGTTCATGTGGGCACTCTCTTTCTCAAACAATGAACTCCGTCTCTGTCCCCACTTTTTTGGCATGCTATGTTCAGATGGCTTAAGTCTCAAGACACTTGCTTTGAAATTGGCTGAGGAGGTATGATGGATAATTTCTGGGCTTATATAGAAATATTGGATGTATCCCTTCTTAGTTTATACCCATGATTTATACAAGTAAGGACTTGAAGAGAGTTTTGTTGTTCCTAGCATAAAACAGTAGATATTTTAATTTGTATTTGCTTCGTTAGAAACACTGGGGTTTGTGGAGCTCCACTACACCATAAAGTTCTATGATTTTTTTGGAGTGACTATATTTAACGTTCTTAAGAGGGTAGCATTGATGGAGCTAAAATCCAAATTGAATTCTATAGTGGGTTTTTTACCTATCAAAAAATTCTATGGTGAGTTTTCTATCCTGTACCATAATGGGTGTTTGCTGGTTTTTGTCATGGAGTTCACATGACTTACTTTGGGAATGATGAGAGCCAACAAAATAAATTATTCTAGTCTAGTGTTCAGTTCAAAATTATTCTTTTTGTAGCATCTTCTTTTCTGCAACAACTAATGTTATCTTAGAGGCCCATGTTTGGAATTTTATGGCGATAGCTTTTACTATACTTCAAAAATTATATTGATGATTTTAACCTGTTCGTGGAACATGCTGTTCCCAAGCAAAGCATTGATCTTGGGAAGTTCAATATGGGGAGATTATAGCTAGAATATCATTTTTAATTGGCTTCCATTTTGTTTTTCTCAGACACCATGTGGTCACAACTTTTGCCTTAAATGCTTTGAGAAATGGATTGGGCAAGGAAAGCGCACATGTGCAAATTGCCGCAATGAAATCCCACGCAAGGTTGCAAGCCAACCCCGTATTAATTCTGCCCTTGTCGTTGCCATAAGAATGGCCAAGATGTCAAAATCTATGACCTCAGTGGGTACATCAAAGGTTTACCATTTTGTCCACAACCAGAACCGACCTGACAAGGCATACACCACTGAGCGGGCAAAGAAGGCTGGGAAGGCTAATGCTTGTAGTGGAAAGATCTTTGTCACTGTCCCTCCCGATCATTTTGGTCCAATTCTTGCAGAGAATGATCCGGAAAGAAATCAAGGTGTGCTGGTTGGTGAAAGCTGGGAGGACAGGCTGGAGTGCAGGCAATGGGGAGCCCACCTTCCCCATGTTGCAGGGATTGCTGGGCAGTCAGAAGTTGGTGCCCAGTCAGTGGCACTCTCTGGAGGCTATGAAGATGATGAGGATCACGGTGAGTGGTTCCTCTATACTGGAAGGTATGTTCTGGATAAATTTATCCTCTATTCTCATTAGATGCATGGGATTTCTTGGTGCTAAACCTGTTTCTTGTTTAAAAAAAAATTGCTTTCATGTGATTCATCATATGATATCAAATTGTGGTAGGTACTCCCAGTTTTCATGTCATTTTTCAATCAATCTATAGAGTATGAGATGCACTGTCATGGGTTTAACTCTTCGCCAACTATATTTTTCTGCATTTATCATGGGTTTGTATTCTTTTGATGCAATGTAGTTGTCTTGACATATTTCCTGTCAAAAGTCCCAAAATGATCTGTGTAGGTTTATCAGTCGCAAGAATCGCTGTTTTCTTGTCTTACATCTTGCATTGGGCATTTTTACTTATTCAAAATTGGTTGCTGACAGTGGTGGGAGAGACCTTAGTGGGAATAAACGCACAAACAAAGAACAGTCATTTGATCAGAAGTTTGAGAAGTCAAATGAAGCACTGAAAGTAAGTTGCCTCAAGGGGTATCCTGTTCGAGTTGTGAGGTGAGCCATGTCTCCAAAACTCTGAATCCTATGTGCAAATATAGCTCATACCCTATAAATGAATACATACATATGTAGACAGACATACACACAAGTTAAAAATTGTTATTTGTTTATGAAATGTTAAGAACAATTCAATAGCTCTTACTCTTGATCTACCCTGATGCAATAGGTTCCCAAAAGATTTGGCCAGCTAGACCATCATTATTATCTTTTTAAGTTTTAAATATCATGTATTATGCTATTACTACTGTCCCAGTTGGTACTATAGCTACCTAAAGCCTCTATTGTCACCTTGGAAATAACAAATGCATAATCCAGGGGAATATCATTGCCAAGCATGTTGAGTTGAATGCATTAGTGTTCATTCTTTGTAGTTCAGGCTTAATCACTATCTGGATGGTTTGTTCAATGAACTTCTATCTCAACATTGTTTTCCACTCTAAGCTTGCCTCAATTTAAATGGCAGATCCCACAAGGAAAAGCGTTCTTCTTATGCCCCAGAAACAGGAGTGCGGTATGATGGAATCTACAGAATAGAGAAATGTTGGCGAAAAGTTGGAATACAAGTAGGATAATTGCTTGGGATAGCAATTAAATACATTTTTGATCTCTAATTAGACTGTTTTCTTGCTGAACTTGTTATCTGATCAAGTTTCATTGAATTAGGGTTTCAGAGTGTGCAGATATCTTTTTGTTCGATGTGACAATGATCCTGCCCCATGGACAAGGTTTGTGCACACTCACTCTCTCTCTGTCTCTCAATTGTAGACTATCTCATTTTCCTTTCAAATGATCTGCAGTGATGACCATGGAGACCGTCCAAGACCATTGCCTGTTATCAAGGAGTTAAAGAATGCAACTGATACAAGTGAAAGGAAAGGAACACCATCTTGGGATTATGATGTGAGCTAGTAATATTAATGACTTTACAGCATATATTTTTTCTCTTTTCCCCTTTTTTCTTTTTGATTTTGTTGCTAGTATGACATTATAAAAGCTTAGGGCGTGCTTGGTCACATTTCAAAAACAGTTATCTTATAACATTCTAATTGTTTTCAGAAATAAAATTTTGTTTAGAAACCCAAATATGAAAAACAGTATTCTTGACCTTGCTCTTAGGGATAATGCACTGATTTACAATGCAAAATCTTTCAAAGTATTCTCCATCTTTTCAGTTGTTGCTCTAACACCTATAAAAAACAAGTTATAACACTTAAAATTTGTTTCAATAGAAACAATCTAATTTTAGAACAAATTCTGAAAAACTTTTTTATGTCAAAAGTTTGTCAAACGTGTTCAATAAATTAAAAATTATTTTCTGTTCTGGACAATAAAAAAATGTTTTAAAAAATATTATTGAACTGAAACTCAGCTTTCTGTTGATCCCTTGAGCTTTATAGTATATTGATGTCTATAAATAAGATAGTAAAAATCTGTCTAGTGCCATTGTCCAGAAAATTTAATCCAAGCAGATGAGATGATCGTCATCCATGATGCTAGTGTGATTCAATCCTTACTGTTCTTTTATCCGAGAATTTTTGCTTGAGCTGCATGGTTAGAGTTTGAACTTATGATGTCTTACATGGTCATGATGGTTTCTCAGGAGACAGAAGGTCGATGGATGTGGAAGAAACCTCCACCAGCTAGCAGGAAACAAGGGGATGGTGGGGGAACTGTAGTCAGGAAAATTCAGCGGCATAAACAAATTTTGTCTGCCAAGGAAAGGCTTCTAAAGGGTATTGTTTTCGTCTGATCCTTTTTCTTAATCTTTCCCACGATTTTACCCCCCACTTTAGACCTACTTTAGCAGCATCATTTTAGACATCAGTTCTTAAAATTATGAATTCTTTTTGGAGTGAAAAGTCATTTGTGTTTGGATATAAAGTAAAAAAATATGTTTTGATAGTATTTTTGGAAATATATTATTTACCGAAAAGTGATTTTTGAAAAAAATAAAAATAAAAAAAATAACCTACCAGGTTATTCTGAAGGTCATTTCAAGTGATTCTCCTTGTTATTAAAAATGATTTAAGAAGGTTTGATAAATATTTAATTTTTGTAAAAAAAAAAATTCTAAAGCATTGGGAAGTGTTTTTAATCCATTTTTAAAATTGTTGCCAAAAATACTTTATTGAAATTAGTTGTTAATAGTAATTCTTAATTGTTTTTAGGAATAAAAATCTGTTCAAGAATTTAAATATGAAAAAATAATTTTTCGCCACTTAATTTTTTTTTTTTGTATAATATAAAATTTTTCAACTTATCCTCTTTGTTTATGATTGTTTCTCAAAATATTTTACACAAAATAATACTTGCAAATCATTTCAAATGTGTTGTAAAAAATCAAAATGTGTCCTTCAAGTTAAAAGATTGTGGTGTAAATAACAGAAAATTGTTTTCCAAAATTTTCAGTCATTTACCTTCCAACCGTTGAAAGCTGGGCTGTTCTGTACAATAAAATCATTTTATTGCAACAGCTTTGACCAAAATGGCCAAGTGCTGATATATTTAGGAAATGGGTCCTAACTTTGGGTGCTCGATCTGCAGAATTCAGATGCCTTATGTGTCGGAATGTAATGGTTCTTCCACTCACGACCCCCTGTGCCCATAATTTTTGTAAGTCCTGTCTGGAGGGTGCCTTCTCTGGCCAAACTTTTGTGAGACAGAGGACGTGTGAAGGCAGACGAACGCTACGAGCACAAAAGAATGTCATGAAATGCCCTTCTTGCCCCAATGACATCTCTGACTTCCTTCAAAATCCACAGGTCTGTATTTCCAAATGTGAAGGAATCATACTGTCTTCTTTATTCAATGCCCACCCAACCTCCCATGGCTGAATTATAGGATTTGGTTATGGGCATCATTTTTATATTTTTGAATTGACTTTGTATGTTGGATTGAATGATTTATCAACACTTGCTGATCCAACAGGTTAATAGAGAGTTGATGGATGTGATAGTATCACTCCAGCGCAGGACTGTGGAGTCGGGGGAAGATGCTGAGGAGACGAGTGAAGGAACCGATGGCATGGATGAAAAGCCTGATGCCATTACTGGTGATAAAGAAATTGGCGAGAGTTGTGAAATTCAGGAGGATTCTGAAGAGACTGATGGCATGAATGAGAAGCAGGATTCTGAAGAGATTGATGGCATGGATGAGAAGCCTGATGCTGTTGCTGCAGATAAGGAAACTGGTGATGAAAGTTGTGAAATTCAGGAGGACTACCAAAAGGATGTATCTGATCCTTTGGTTGAAACCAAACCCGAGAAGGGTAACAAGCAAAAGAAAGTATTACCCAAGAAGTCAGATGGTGTGAATGGTAATGCTGAAGTGAAGTCTGATACTTTGAATGCCGATGCTGAAGTTAATGCTGTCAAAGGGGAGACTCCTGAAAATAATGAGCTACAAACAAGTCCAGTTGACAGCACACCAAAGCGAAATTACAAGAGAAGGAAGCCTAATGGAGTGAGCAACAGCCCCGCATCAACGCTGGGTTATGGGGTGAAGACTAGAAGCATGAAGGCCAAAATGGCAGCTGCTGCTCCAAATGATTTGCCATCAATTACACTCCAAGTTCAGAGTGATGATGATTTTGAATGATGCATCCTCTGGTAATTTGTTTTCTTTTCCTTTTTTGGTCATATGAGCTGTGATTTTTTTGGCTTTTTGGGGGGTTAATCGGCGTTTTTGGGGTTACATGAAACAACATATTCTTCAAAGCTATACAGCTCTTCTTTTTCACTTTTTCATCTTTTGTGTTAAGCTAGTGCCCCATTGTTGAGTCTTAAGAACATTGGGTGGCTATATAGATGATGTCTATAGGGCAAATGTTTTGAATGTATTGTATGCTGTGTTTCATTGTTGTTCTAAGAAAGTAGAATTTGCTTCATTGACTCACACTCATGCCTCCACGATTTTTGAGTTGTATCTTTGTTGGTATAGTGTTCTATAATCTTGGTGGCATGACTGATGCTCCTTGGTACATTAGGCTTGAAGTTCTGGGTTGACTTAACTTCCAACCTTAAAAATGTTCCTTCTAAACCGAGGATTTGAGACTGCTCGGACATTTTTTGACTAGCCAGTGACATTTCCTTCCAATGTTTATCATAGTTTTAAAAGGTATGCTTGAAGGCTTAATGTGCAAACACTCCCTTATTATAGTGTCTCGTTGGCTAAGATAAGTGCCTTGTTGAGGAGGCATGTCTTGTCAACTATATTCCTTTTGCCTTATAAGCATTTTTATTTTTGAAATTTATATAATTTGATTATTTTTTAATTAAATATTTCTTTTATATGCTTGTAATCCTAAATTTTTTATTAAGTGGATTATTTTTTGAATCATATTATAAAATTGAGATGCATCTTATATCACATTTCAGTTCATTGATATGCCCCTTTTAAAACTATGATGTTTATTAGCTTTTTCTTTCCACAATAGCATTAGGGTGGTTAGCAAACAGTACGAGTATTTCCCTCTGTTTTAGATGGCAGTTAAAACATATTATTTGTTTTACTATGAATGCCTATAATTTTTTTTTGAATTTTTAGGATTCGTAACATGAAACTCCATTATAACCACATGATCCCAAAAATTTACAACATTCAATTTCATTTTACATATGGCTATTGCTTTTTCCATCCGATATTACTTTGTATAAAGTACAACCTGGATTTAACCATATAAAATTATGTGGTTGAAACATCCTAAGCAGGAAGTCAACTTGGTTTCTGGATGGGGTTGCTCTATTGCCTAGTCTAACTAGTTCTTTCATTAACATCATTAGTATATGAAATAGACTCAGAGGTTGAATTGCATCATATGAACCTCTAAATAAATAAAAAAACTTAGATTCATAAGCTAAAATGTAAGAATATTAGAGCCAGTGGGATAAGAATCCTAGTTTACATTACCGATCCCTGAGATAATTGTTTGATTTGAGTTGATACAAAACCCTGTCTTGATGCATAAGTCATTGTTGGCAACCGTCCATTTCTATTTAAGGTTCTTCAATTTTTGTTGCTCAAGCTTCTCAATCAAAGCCATCTTTTCCTCTTCCGCAAGGGCATTGAACATGAATACAGATTTGTCGCCAATGTCATCCTTGAAAGTAAAGGAGAGATGTCAGTGTGTGATGTCCGATAAATACCATGAAGGTTACTAGATAGAGACTACCAGCATCGATTGGGATTTTATACCTTGATAGGCTGAGTGAACTTTCTGCTTGCAAATATCACGAAGAGTGCCATCCAAGAAGCCAGAAGAGTAAGTTTTACTCCATTATCCATTATGCCCGTCTGTATATTTCAAGTGAAGCAGTCAGATCCAGATGAGACAGTTTGAGAGCTACGAATATTAATATAACTTAAGGGTTTAACCAAAAATCAAGGTTCCGTGTTACAATCCTGGAGGAATGGGTATGATACCTATTCATACATAACTTATCACGTATTGGATTTGCATTTTGATCAATAAAATACAATGATGATTGCTGATGAGATGATCTATTTCAAAAGCAAAAGGACTGGCATGGCATTCAAAATGACCATGCCAGTTAAGTCCCTAGGATTGTGGCTTGATTTGGAAAAAAATACCATATTCTGAAAATGAAAAAGAAAAGCCAGTTAAGTCCATTATATCCACAGCTGGTTCCTAGGTGAGTTCAAATGCAGTTCTAGGAGGCTTCTCAAACACCTATATCTTTGATGTAACCAATGTAAAAATGTTTAGAAGCTAAATGCCAACCAAGCAAAGGAACAAAAAAGGCCGGAACAATCATTCTATAAATAGTTTATGAAGCCAGTTTTTAAACCTTTCAGGTTGCCCACAAAAAGCAAGAGGTGGAAGAAAACATCAAAACAATGTAACAATGATGGCATCTCCTTTATGGATGAGGTTCAGAGATGTGGTTATAGCTGCTCAGCAAAATTGTCAATATTTTAATCCAATGACCATTCTAAGGAATTGCAATCCCCAACTTAGACAGATAGACAGGTTTGTACTGCATTAACATGAACTGCATAAATAAAAAAATCGAATGGGTCATTCTGAAGAAGTTGCAATACCAGGTGCCCAAGAAGAACAGTGGGGATAATGAAGGTGAGAATACCGGCTTCCAGCTTTCCATAGCAAAGGCCTGATCCCAAAATACAAGTGCCAGGATTGAGCTTGTAGTGAGAATAAGCTTTATATAGAACAAATATGAAACCAGGGACAAGACAGATACGAGATGACCAAATAAGCATTGTTAAATTACACTTTTAAATGGTGAGTTATGGCTTTACCACTTCCAAAGGGAAATGGAAAGTTCTAGTAATGGTGCTAACCAAAGACATTTTATCAGATATACAAGGCCCAAATACGACTTATGACAGTACTAGAGTTGCTAGTGCATAATTTCAAAACAATAAAAAAATTCAGTTATAGGTAATACCTGTAATTTTAAACAAGGAACATTTGGCTAGAAACAGAGGGCGCCATGGAATCTTCTCATCAATTTGGTTTTTGAAATATGAACAAATAAAGATCTTGCATCTACTTTTTGCTTACTCTTTTTGTTCTCTCAACCTTTTAACTTTCCTGAAGATTCCCAAGGGTAGAAACCAACTTTTTAACATTCTAAAAAGGACTATATTGAGTAAAAATATCAAAAGAATATCAGTGAAGATTAGTATCCGAAGGATTGAGGCGCTTTCACACCATTCTAATTCATTAGAATTGAAAAAAATGTCCATAACCAAAACCATTATATGGAAGCAGATAACATATGTACTGAATTACCTTCCTTGAAGACAAGTCCAGTCAGTGCTGCAAAAAGAGGGCCAATGAACCACACAGCTGTTGGGTTGTCAATAACATACTGTATTAAGTTCTCACCAGTTGGTTGTGCAAGGCTCGTGTATGTTGCTAAAGATCCAACTACACCAAGTGCCCATAGTGCTTGAAGAGTGCGCTTAATCTCAGTCACATAGATGTGAATCAAAAATAAAGATAAGCCCAATCCTCCAGCTCCAAGTGTATAAAGCAAATCAAGATTTTCATTGATTACATTGCTAGGTAAAGAGTTCTCAGGCAAAAAAGCAGCTGAAGCAGCAACTACAAATGAAGCAGCAGCAGTCACTAGCCCTGACCTGTATAAAATCACCTGCCACATACAGCAAAGTACCATGATACATCAGTATCTGAGTTCAATGATTGTGAAATCTATAACAGCATCTATCTGGATAATTTCCATGAAATGTGCGACATGATTAAAAAATCTTAGAAGACTGGAAAAAAACAAAAAGAAGAGAAAAACCACCATCACAGTTTTTGACACATTAATGGCTCTATCTGCACCTGGGTCCAACACTTGCTCTTGCTCGGATACATAAAAAATGAGTTGCATTTATTTATTTTTTAATGTCAAAATGGGAATTTAACCTGTTCTCAAGTTAAGACCTTTTACCCCGCATTCTTTGATATACATACACAAACTTAAAGACAAATAGCTGTCTCTGACTGTCTTAGATTCTGGGAAATTTTTGCATCTGATGCCATATGCACATTTTATAATAAGATAATTAAATCATGGTAGAAGCATTTGAGTTCATCCAAGATAATATTATTAATTTTACACATTTTGAGCTTATGTTAATGTCCATAAACTCTCATAAATTGGTTTTGCCTTCTAATTCCAGACCACAAATCACATACAATCATAACATTTTTAATCATTATTTGACCAAAAACCTCAGCCAGCTATCCCACACTTATTTTGATTGTAGGCAGCTATTTTAGGGGCTGTCCCCGGATAAAGAACTTTCCAGCAAATCATAAGGCTGATGTGAGTGTGCAAAATGCTCACTAGGACACCAATGGCCATACAGTAAGTTCCATGCTTGGAAAAGCCCAATTGTCTTCTATTGTTTAAAAAAAAACCCAAACTTCTGGTATCCCAGGTAATAGTTATTAATCAGCTTGGGCTTACTAAAGTTTAATTGTATTAGCATCATAAAAATGTTAACCTAGTTGACACTCTCACTTTAATTGAACTTCCTACTTTCCGAAAGTTGGCGAACCTCAAACTAATTCTCATATTATCTTAAATATCCAATCAATTGCATGATTAATGAATAATAAGGGCATCAAATGACATGGATTGATTAATAAATTCACAGACTTCCAAAATGGGGTTATCTATATTTTCCGCCGCATAAGATATCTTATAACTTGAAACAATAGTTCACAGCAAACTCCAAGTACTCAAGTGCTAAATACAACAATAGTGCAAATCCAAAGATAGAAGAATTCAGTTTGTGAGACGCTCTATAATGCTGGTATGCATGCTCAGGTTGGAAAATTTAGACATTGTTTGAGAAGTGTTTTAAAAAGCAATTTTGAAAAATAGTTTTTGAGAACTTCTTTTGAAAACTGTTTGTTCTATGATGTGTTGTAGAACAAAAGTTTGTTTGAGAACTTTAAATATTTTTAACCTGTTTTCTATGTTTTCAAATATTTTCTAAAAATAACTTTTATCTGTAATACTTCATTTTCAATCATTCTTTATATTGGTCTATTTTTTAGAACACTCTTTAGAAAACAAGTGAAACAACTAAATATGTTATCAGATTTGACCTTGTTTATGTTTTTAAAAACAAAAAACTATTTTATGTATTTTGGTGGCCAAACATGTTTTTCTATTTTTTTTTTAAAAACAGAAAACTGTTTTTGAAAACAATTTCCTAATATACCCTTTGTTTCTCTAATATTTGACATTGGAAATGTTACTGAAAGTTTGTTTAAATTCAATATGGATATATACAGATCCATAGCATTTTAAAACAAACACATGGAAAATAAAAAAAAGACCCATAGTTGTCAAATTGTAGTGTTACTATTTTTCTTGTATGCATCATAAATTTCTTTTACATAATGAAAGATAAATGGAAACAAATATGTGAGCATATATAGAACTAATTTCATGAAGGATAGTAGGGTTCAAATAGGTAAATATATGCATGCATCAATATTAAACATATAGTTGCAACATACACTTTTTGAACTTTTTTGTTTCAAATTCCAACTAGTGTTACTAATAAATACAATTATATCAAATATTCCAAGTTGCTGAAAGTCTTCCACCAATCTACCAAAAAAAGAAACTATCATCATGTTGCCATATGTTGATATGCTATTTTCAAGCACGAACTTTCCAAATTCATCATCATTCCCTATTCTACAAAGGAAAAAGGGGAAAACATAGAGAAAGGAAAACTAATATATTAAGTAAAAGTAGTCATTTACCATCATCGTCAAGCTCAACATTCAAATTATTCAAATATCAGGTCCCCAGTATTCATTACAAGAGCAATCATGTTCAAATTAACTCTTCCTCATATGATGATGTCAATAATTTTTTAAAAACCATCAACAATAGTCAATGTTTCTGTGTGGTAACATTATATCATTTCACAATAAAAGATTGTATCCTATCATAATGATCATATATCGTTTCGAGTAATGCTATCCATACCAGTCAGACTAGCTTATCTGTTTCACCAAATTAGCACATAAAATAGATGTCTTCATTTTGTTAAAAAAATTACAGCACATGCTACTGGATCTAAGCAGGAAACAAGCCAAGGAAGCATTTTGAAATTAAGTATATGCCTTAATCTTTGACAAATATGCTCAAATCATATTGAAAATTCTATTAACTCCAACTCGTAGTACATAACTATAAAACAGATCAATGCTGTCCAATTTGAACAGCTTATAGGAAAAGGTCCTTATTTGATGTAAAATTACATCCTATGAATGTTCATTTTCTGCATAACCAAACCAGAGAAAGATTTCAAGTGATGTAGCACCTTTATAACAACAATCATCCTCAAAATTTATCCACAACTTACATCCAAAACAGCTAGAATTTCAGAAATCAATCCATTCATTACTCAAAACCTCCCAAGGTTAAAACCTAACCAGTAATTGCTCGCAAAACAAGTCAATTCCAAAAACAAACAGCACGAAAAATACATGAATTCAAAACCAGAAGAAGAAGACGACGGAGTACCTCTCGGACGTCGGAGGAATCAACGGTCCATGGACCGTAAGTTCCTTGATAAACGACTCCATCAACAGAGCTCTCTCCCAAAGCCTGACATTTTATCGATCCGGTTTTACGCGAAATACTAGAAATCGACGACGATGACGAAACCCTAGCTTCGGTAAAGCCGTCGCGCTTCTTCGAGATTTGAAGTTTGGGAACAGTGACGAAGGTTGCAGACAACAGCCTTAGAGCCATGTGTTTTTTTCCCTTTTTTCTTTATTATTTAATTAATCTTTTGGCTTGGATAATTTTTAAACTTCACATGACACATGTCTCTATCACGAAGCGGGTATAGTAGTTTCCCTTACAATTTGTTGGGCTCAACCTTGGGCCCTGAATGTCCTGGGCTGAAGCTTGTTCAAGTTCAGGCCGATTTTAGCCCAAGTTGTTATCCGAGAATTGAGTTGATAAGAGGTTGGGCTTCGTTTAAATGTGGAATCTGGGCTAGCCCTTCTGTCAGGCCCAGGTTGGTTTCACAGGCATATTTCATTGCCGTCTGAAAAAGGGCGGGTTACATATCTTTTCATTTTTTCAAAGGGTCTGTTTGGGAGTAATTTTTGTTAAAACGCTTTTAGCTTGTAACGTTTTTGCATATAGCACTTGTATAAAAAATGTTCTTTATTGAGTTAGGATGCATTTGAGAGTGTTTTTATTTGAAGTGTTTTATCTGAAAATGCTTTTAAAAGAATCACTTGTCAAGTGTTTATCTGAAAAACATTATAAGTAATTTTTTAGGTTTTAAAAAATATTTTTTAAATTTCTTCAAAACACTTAAATATTTTTTTTAAAAAACAAACTAAAAACTTTTTCTATAATTATTATTGTTAGTCAATTTGACAATATTTTTAGAAAACACTTCTAATATAATTTAAATTTAATTTTTGTCGATGGTGGAGATTTTGAGTTGGGCATGATTCTCCGTCGTTATAAATATTTCATGGACCCATTTCATAAAATGAATGACATGTTTGAAGAAGGAAAGAGACGGTGGCCGCAAAAATTGACATGAATAGCCGAAAGTTAATCGATGAAATGATGTACGAATACGAGGAAAATAATGGGGGACGGTTAATGTTTTAAAACCCTCAATTTCATCTGATGGGTCCAAAGGCTGTAATACTCACATATTTGAGGTACGAGGAAAAAAATGGGAAGGGGGAGGCTACAATTATGATTTAAAACCTACCATTTCATATAATGGGCCCAAAGACTATAAAATATCAAACGTGTCTTTATAGAAATTAAGTGTTTAGTGATTTTTTGAATATTTTTTTTATACTCTTTGTTATATTTCCCAAACCACTATATATATATATATGGATGGATGGTTGAATTGAATTTTTATTTGTTTAAAGAAGAATTATTTTGTCATTTGATTATTCCTTTTGTAGTTATTGATTGAGGGTGGGAAGAAGTTTGATTTTGAATGGCTTAAGCTTTATCTTGCCATTTGATTATTCCTTTTATAATTGTCAATCCAAGGCTTGAAGATGTTTGATATGGAGATCTAAAGTTTATTTTGTCATCTAGCAACTTATTTTATAATTATTAATTAAAGGTTTGAAGAAGATTAATTTCAAGCTGTTTAAACTTAGTTTGGTCATAAGTCTTATTGTGACTTGGTCTTAAGCATGACTTGAATTTTTGTTTAATTTAAGGCTTAGTATGATTTAGACTTGACTTGATCTTAACTCGACTTTAACCTTATTTTGACTTAAACCTTGACATAACTTGAGTTTTGGTTCGATTTAGGCTTTGGTGTAGTTTGGACTTTAACTTGACTTAAACAACATGGTACAAGGGCTTGTGTTAGTTTGATTTCATATTGAAATAGGTCATTTTCATATTTTGATCTTAAAATTTTTAGATCGAACATTAGTTGAAATATTAGTTGAAGTTTTAAAGAAGCTTTGAACATCCCTTGAAGACCTTTCCTTTATATTCTTCTAAATTATTTTATAATTTTGTTCTCTTAAAACGTTGGAATAAACCGTTATATGAATTGAAAAAAATGAATGTTTGATCATAATTTAAATTAAATATTTATATGTAATTTTGTTATTAGCATATAATTAATTTAATTTAAGTATATGATAAATTTTAAAAGATGAAGTTTTATTTGTTTTAATATTATTTTTTATAAATATTTTAGCATAAATACTACTATTTTTTATTTATATTTAGATATTAAATAATTTTTTTAAAAATAGTTTTTAACAAAGGGGTCACCATTAACTAAAATCAATCCGGACGGTGTGCTATTATTATTCCACGGTTCAAATTTCAGACCACACCAACGGCTGACGTTGAGTACGGTCTGCCACGTTGGCATTTTCCATTTCTTAAAGGTGGAAAAACATGTTTGAAAAGGAAGAAGAAGGCAGCCGCAAAATTTGACGCGAGAAGCCGAAAGCGAGCTGAAAAAAATGATGTACAAATTCGAAAAAAGAAAGCGAAGAAAAAAATAACATAAAAAAAAAAAATGGTCCCATGCGGCCGCATTATCATCTTATCATCCCACGCTTGCATCGAAAAAACCGCCCACGTCAGCTTTCACGCCGCTTACGTGTACTCTTCTTTGTCTCTTTGCCACCAACTGTGGAAGCTTCCTTCTTTTCCATCCGTTATCCGCTTCACCTTTTCTGTTTATGTTTTGTTTCGGTTTTTTTGTTTTAATTTTTTATTTTTATGTTAGGATTTTTTTAATTAAAAATGGATGAGTTAAAAATTATTGATAAATAATTTAATATTTATTTAATTCCTAAAGTGGGAACTGTAATTCATAGAATAGTTAGTTAAAAATTAAAAATATATTAGAAAATTAAAAAAGACATTTCCCATTATTGTATTTAAAAATAAGAACAAAAAGGGAAAAAAATGAAGAAGAAAAAGTTCCATTCAGACAATCAAATAATTTTTTTATAATTTATTTATTTATTCTATATATTGCCACTAATTTAATTTGTATATTTTTATAACAATCATTATGATACTTTTTTTGGGAGATAAAAGTACCATGAAACACACATGATTATATTTGGAAAAATTGGAATCTCATCTTGGGGCCAACCCTTTTCCATAATACTAAGGATTATTAATTTATTTATTTATTTATTTATTTTTGGAGGTATGTTATGCTTTCATGATGGGTTTTATGGAACGTTGGAAAAGAGAGGTAGGAGGCTAGGAGCCATTGATTTTGATTGATGGGGAAAGAAGTGTGTCTGAATGCATGAACCTTACCATTTTATTTCCACTGAAAATGACACCACATTCCTCTTGTGGGTTCCGCGAGTTTTTGCCAATTTTGATTTGATTTTGACTCACTACTCTGAATAAGATGATGATCATCATGATTGAGGAAGAGATGGAGATAAAAGCTTGGGCCACATTGTGTTTAAAAATTTAGGTGTGGTTGGGGAAAAGCTTGATAGGGAAAGAATGTAAAATGTTTTTATAAAACGTTTTTTATTTTTATAATATTTAAAAAAAAATTGTTTTCAAATATTTGAAAGATTATAAAATGCTTTCTAAAATTATTGTGAACAAATTCTAACATACGAATATTAAAAAATGTTTTTTTTCACTTATATTTGATGAAGTCACTATACACACATCCGATATCTTAATATATATTTTTTAAAGTCATTGTACTTAATCTAATTTGAAGTAATATACAAACAAAAAAAAAATGTTTTTAAGAAACATGCGCCTGCTTTTGGCTACTGATAGTTGCTTTGATATGATGTTATGAATATGGGTGTGGCCCAAAGTGGATTTTTACAATCACTATGGCGTGACATTTCAATAGTAGTTGCTGCATGCCATGGGGATTTTGGAGGTGGGGATGAGGCCTCAGATTTATATGATTAGGCTTTTGGCCAAGTTGGTGTTTTTATGATATGATGTTGCGTAAAGACAAATTTACTGTCTCTATCTCTATCTTAGTGAGTGAGTGATTGTAAGCCTGATCGAGCTTTGCCTTTTGTACCTGTGTGGATGACTCCTCTCTTTGATCCCATTATTATTCTAATTCTTATCTTTCGATTGATACATGTATACCAACTTGATCCAAACTTTAAATTGACGGAGGGAATGTTTCCACAAATGTATAATAACGAGCTAATATCCTTAAAAAGTTTGATTCCTATAAATAAATAAACAGAAGCCTCGTGTTGTGATATCCCATATTCTCGGAGGAAAAAGAAATGATGAGATTAAAAAGTTAAGACATAAGATAAAGTATAAGAAATCTATTTTTAGAGACAAAGTTCATACAAATTTAGTCTACTTATCATCAATTTTCTTTTCTTAATACTGTATTTTGAACTGTAACATCTCATATTATCGGAGAAAGATAAACAATAAAAAAAAAGTTAAGATATAGGATCAAACATATGAGATTTATCTCTCGAAATAAAATTTAAATAAAAGGGTAGAACATATTTAGTTCAAGTTGTTAGTCAATTTTTTTCTTCTATAATCTATATTCAATAATTGTTTTAATTTTTTAATTAGAAAAAAGTTACACCCACTCTAAATTAATCATATCATCTTAGATTTTATTGATGGGGAAGAAGTTTTCAACCTTTGATTATTGTAAACGTATTTTAAAGTTATAACGACAAATATATATTAAAAATAAATTTTTTCATTGAAAAAAAATTATATCCATCATAAATTGGTCATACCTATTTTAGATTGTCCTTACTTAGAAAAGAAGTTTTCAACATGTAATCATTATAGACGTATTTTAACGTTACGAGGACTAAAAAGTCATACTGAGTTTTAGATATTTTTTCATTGAAGTACAAAGATTTCAACTTTGAATCAATCCGACATATTCTTTCTTTACACTTCATTCAACAATTATTTTAAGTTTCTCAAAGGAAATCATACCCACCCTAAATTGGTCACATCCATTTTAGATTTTCTCCATGGAAGGGAGGAGTTTTCAACCTTTTAATCAATGGATACATATTTTAAAGTTGTACATATACATTATTGTGTTCTAACTTAAACCCTAATAAAAAATAAAAAATATATATATATTTTTTTCAATGAGAGATAATTAAAAAAAATCAAAATTATGATTAGAAAAAATAATATCATCTCTCTTATATTAAACCCAAAGCATTTGGCCACAGGTTCAATGAATTTTCCCATATTATCAAAAGAAAATTTACAAAAATCATGTATAAATTCCTAACTAGTAGTTAGGCTCACATGGGATGGGAGGCAAATAGGCAATTATCTTTCTTGTTGGTCCATTGCACATGTACAAGATCTCCCTTTTTCCGTTTTTATTATTATTATTATTATTTTTTATAATTTCTAAATTTCTAATTTAAAAATTCTTTTGGTGTATAATGTACGTGGGTGATGGGTGCCCACCAAATTGACAAGGTAGATATAGTATAGGCTACTGTGGGGTAGGCAGCAACACAGAGCACGCCACTGCTTTAAATTTTCTTGTCAGACTTGTATGTATGTGATATCTATGTTAGGTTTTAAGGCACTAAATCTATAAAAATAAATAAATAAATTTAAAAGTAAAATAAAAAATAAAAAATAAAAAGTGAAAATACAGAAAGGAGCTTACATAGAACCATGATATTTGAATCTGCATTCACATGACTGACCACTCTTAAAAAAAAAAAAAAAACGTAGCTTTTAATTATTTTTAAAAATATAATTTAATTTTACAATAGTTTTCTCACTGCTGTTACTGTTATGCATCTATATATATGATATAATTTTTTTTAAATTATTTATTATATTTTAAATTATTTGTAAGAATAGTCTAAAAAAACCTTTAAAATACCTCAAAATTAATCTAAAACGAGTCTATTTTAAAAATAATTTATGAGAAATATTAATTTTACCAAAAAAATTTACTAAACTTGTTTGTGAGTATAAGAATTATTTTAAAATAGAAAATCATTTTTAAAAAATGTTTCAAATGGATTTGAAATAGAATCTAAGAGTTAGGACAATATCGTAATAACGAGAGCTTACAAGAAATGAGGATAAAATGAGATAAAAACTAGCGTGACATCAAATATAATTTAGGATTTGTCTTAAAGCAATTAATTATAAATCAAAGTATAATCTAGGATGCCGTCATAATAACAGGAACCCAAGAACTAATGATAAGGACGACACATAAATTATTGGACATAAATGATTAGATCGTGACTTAGATGGTATATTAAATCAAATTAACCATAAAGGAGCAGGAAATGAGGAAAAGAAAAAACAAAACTTTTTGTTATTATATATATAAAAAAATATTTAAATATTTCTTTATTAAATTTGTGTGCATGCGTGATTGGATTTAAAAAATAATTTAAAGAAAAAAAGATAAGAAATTTATTGCATGGACTTCAATTAATTTTACAATGATAGCTTCATGGCCCAATCGATCCTGTTCACATAAGTGGGTTTTCTCTTTTATAAAAAAGAAAGCACGAGTGTTCGGTGTTCCACGCCACTCCAAAGTCTAATAATATTATCCAACTTTTCACTCAATTCCACACCTTTTCTTCCATTTTCCATCTCGATGACTCAGTTGAGAAAGCAGGGGAGGTGGGAAAATAAAATATAAATTTTAAATTAATTTAATAAGATTTTCTTAGATTTTTTGTAGAAAAAGAAATTTAAATATAATATATAAATAAATAAAAAAAGAAAAAAAGAAAAAGTTTCCAATAGGCTTTCGTGTCAATGAAGATTTGATTTGAGTTTCAAAGTGACTAAACTATTAGAAAATAGACCAACATATTGACATTTTAGTTCACGTGTAGCTTGTCGGGGAAAAGTTTGAACCGACATGTTCAAGGACTATAACTCTAGTCTTTGTGGAAGTTAGGCTACCAATTCTCCAGATTAAATTATAATTTAAATCAGTCGATTTATGAGGGTTGTTACGATTAAAGGTTATTATATATAGTAAGGAAAGATGAAGAATTTTTAGGAAACATTTTTAGTACAATTTTTTTTAGAAGAATAAATTTATTGAAAGTTAAAAAAATACTTATAAATTTTTTTTGAAAAAATACTTAAAATGTGTGTTTTTCAGTAATTTTAAAAAGTGTTTTTAGTTTTTCTAATACTTGAAAACTGTTATTTTTAAAATATTAGAATTATTAAACACACTATTAATAAGTGATTATTTAAAAATAGGTTTTTATATAAAATATTTTAATTAAAAAATTTTAAATAAAAATATTTTTAAATGTATTCTTAAAGTATATTTGATAATGGTTTAGGAAGCTTTTTGTTTTTATTTTTAAATCGAATGTTTAACAAAATTTATACAACATTTTAAAAAATTTGGAAAATCATTTATGAGGTTGAAAAATCACTTAATCAATCATTATAATCATTATACTTTAGATGATTTTCCTAAAAACACTTTTAGAAATTACACTTTTACTAAAGAGTAGACACTATCAAACACTCTTAAAACCCGTTTGACACTGCTTTCAGTATAAGTGTTTTTATTGAAAATGTTTTCTTCTGTAACACTTTTATAAAAAACACTTTTATAAGAATTTAGAAAAATGATTCTAATAGTGTTTTTGATAATATATCGTGTAAGTATAATTTTTTTTAATAATAATAAATTACTAAAAAAACCATTTATTAAAAAAATAAAATATTATAATAAACCAAAAACTTTTAATACGAAAAAAATATATAAACATTTATATTGTGAAAAAAAAACTAAAAAAAATATTTTTATGAAAGGGAAGTTAAAGAAGAAAAGGAAAGTGAGAAGGAAGTGAAGAATGAAAGGAAACAGAGGATTGTGGAAAATAATATTTTAGAAATATATGAAAATTTTTGATGTATTTTTTTTTTAAAAAGAAACACCTCCCAAATGCTTTTTTAAAAAACACTTCCAAATATTTTTTTAAAATTTTAAAAATATTGACAAACACTCATTTTTTCACCTTTTTAAGTGTTTTTAAAACTAGAAATACTTTAAAAAACATTGTCAAATGAACTTTTAAAGTATGTTTGATAGTGATTCGAAAAAACATTTATAATTCTTCTAATTCTTGAAAGATAAAATTTTTAAGTGCTAAAAAGCTTAAAAACGCTTATTAGAATTACTAGGAAACGTACTCCATAAATTATGATAATGTCTTATGTAATAAAAAACAAAATGATTTTTGAAAGCAACTATTAAGTTATTATTTAGAAATCATTTAAGTGATTCTTTAGATTTTAAATTTTAAATGTGATTTTAAAAATAGGTTTGGGAGTTATTTTGAAATTAACAAAAAGTAGTTCATAATACTTCAAAAAAACTTTTTATAAAAATAAAGTGTTTGCTAAATTGTTGAATTTTTTTTTTTAATTTTTTGAAAAATGATTTGAATTATAGACAATTACTTGTTCAGTGAATTTTTTTTATAAAAAAAATTCTTTTTAATTATATAATATAATACTAAAAATACTATCCAAACACCTTTTTTAAGTTTATATTTAAACACAAAATAATTCTCTTATAAAATAAAAATATTTTAATTAGAATTATTCTCAAATAGACTCTTAATTTTGGTAAAGATGCACTTTTAAGCATTATAAACACTGTATATAACCAAAAAAAAAAGTACAATTTTTGGAACGTAAAATATCAAGGAATTATCTGGAAATCATTTCAAGTCATTCTTTAATTTTTTTTTAAATTATTAAACACCTTATTTCAATGAGTCGTCAGCCAAAGTTTAAAACATTAGAAAGTATATATAAGAGCGTGGGATAGTATTTTTATTCAAAATATTTATAGCATATTTGACCGTGATTATAGAAAATGTTTTTAATATTTTAAAATTTTTATGTTCAAGTATTAAAAAGGTTGAAAACGCTTTCTAAAATTACTCTCAAATGTATTTTTGGTATTTTTAGAAAAATCACCCATCAAGTATTTCTTATTAAAATATTATATAAGAGTCCGTTTAATAGTAATTTTAGGAAGCGTTTTTCATATTTTTAAAACCCGTTTAATAGTAATTTTAAAAAATGCTTTTAATATTTTTAATACTTGAAGTTTTTTATCATTTAAAGTGTTAGCAATGCTAAAAACCCGTTCTAGAATCACTCTCAAACACTTAATACTTAAAATTTGTTATCATTAAAGTGTTAAAAATGTTAAAAATATTTTCTACAATCACTCCCAAACACTTTAAGAGTGCGTTTGATAATGATTTTATAAAGTATTTTTAGTTTTTTTAATACTTGAAAGATAAAAATTTTAAAGTTTTAGAAATGTCAAAAACGCTTTTTAGAATCAGTACCAAATACACTCTAATAAATAATTTTCTAATATTACGTATAATTTTTCATATTTTTGAAATGTTTTTTAAAATTTATTAAAAAACTTTTTTATTTTTTAAAAACATTTTTGTAAACTAAAAGCGCTTTCTAAAATCGGTGTGAAACATACTCAAACTTTCTTAGAACAATTTTGAACAAGCCCTTAGAATCATTTAAATAAATGCAAATTAAACAACATATTTAGAATAATAATTCCAATACTTAGAAAAATATCGTCTATTTTACATCTTAATCCCAATCCCATATCTCAATCCTTTTTCATAGCACCAGTGAGCCTCTAAAAGAGTGACAAAAAACCTCAGAGACTCCAATTCTGATTGGCAATGGCAATAACAAAAATAATTCATGCAAACACTAGATAGAAAGACAATATCTTCAGCCCCGTACTTTAATGGACTTGATAAAGATGCTGCTACTCACTTGGTGGGTGGTAACTAGTATTGAAGTCTTCCCCATAGTGAGGATAATAGAAGCTGGACGAGCTCTGAGAAGAGTAGTACTGATCCGAGGTGGTAGTAGAAGACGAAGAAGTGGTGGTGGTGGTGGTGGACGACGGTTGCGGGAAATAAGGCGGTTGCTGTTGGGGTTGGTTGTAAAGATTCGAACTGAAATAAGCGAAATCGGCGTCACTGCTACTAGAGAGGAGCTGACCATACTGAAGAAATTCGTGTGGCAGCGACGGAGGAGGAAGGGGCGGAGGAGGCGCCGGCATGGCCGGAGGACGATGGCTTTGGTCGTCGAACATGCCTGCGTGGTCCATGAAATACCCAATCTGACTTGTTTGTTGTTGAACGCGCTCGGGAAAGTTGAGTTTAGCCTTGGTGCCTTTGAACCTGAGAGCTGCTTGATCATAGGCGAGGGCCGCATCCTCGGCCGTGTCGAATGTGCCTAGCCAGACTCTCGCCGCCTTCTTCGGGTCTCGTATTTCGGCGGCCCATTTCCCCCATGGCCTTTGCCTTACTCCTCTATAGTGCCTTCTCCTCACATTTCCTTCACAAGAGACTCACATGCATGAACGGCTTACAAGTTAAAGATGCAGCTTTGTATGACTTCTAAGATAGTAAGTGTTTCGAAAATAAAGATAGCTTATATTGTATGTGCTTATTTGGAGGAGTAAATAAGAAAGAAAATCGATTCATGATGCATACATATATTGTAGCATCATATCTTACTTGTAAGTGCAAAGAAACCCCAAAAAAATCATGAATTGACAAACGTTAAGAAGCAACATCGAAACGTGATACATCACAACATCCCTATTTGAAATTGGGAAAAGAATCTCTCTTCTTTCAAGTGAAATATGAATAAAATTTTAGCATTGTAATGCCGAAATGATAGTAAGCACTTGGAAAATCATGATAACTTACACTATATGACTTTGTCTGGGCAAAGAAAACCGATTCATATCATACCATAGCATCATGCCTCTATGTAAATGAGAAGAAAAACTCTTTTAATCGACCTCATCAAATGCATGCCTTCCATTCAATATGAATGAGGTTTGGATTTTAAATCACTAAAGTGATAGTGAGTAGTTGGAAAATGACTAGAACTTACACCAGATGATACCATATGTACATAGCCTTACGCCCTAGATGTGAATGGGTGAATTGGAAAGAGTTTTATATTATAAAGTGGGAATCATCTGAAGGTTAAGGCGTTTTCGAGGAAACTTCAGGAGTTAGGCATGGATTAATCAGGCATTAGAAAAATGACCAACCTGCCTGTATGATTTGCAGGCAACATTTTATAGGAGTCCAACAAATTGATAAACAATATTAGTCACATAAAGTAGTGTTCCAAAGTTCAAAGTACCGTCTAAAAAAAATGTAAACATGTGTTAAAAAGCTAGAAAGAATGATAGAAATCATAGAATAGAGATCAAATCATAGGACAAAATGGAGTAAGAGCTAGAAACCCAACCCCACCAAAGAGACAAACAACTTGAATTTGATCTTTGTTTGGTAGGTAAGAAACCTGACAATCCACCAGAATATATGGGAAAGAGATTCTGAAAAATTGATCACAGACCCTTTAGCCCCATAAGTACACATGTAATGTTTGGCTTTGAGATTGGAAAACAAAAGATAAAAACATGGAAGTTTGCATGTCACAAACACACGTATACAATCAATTCAACCATATGATTTATCCATCTATAAGTGTGAAAAGATGGATACACTGAACTTGGCTAAAGCTATAGTTGATATATATATATATATATATATAAAATGCAGAGATTTCTATTTTTATTTTATTTTTATTTTTTTCCCAAAAAAGAAAAATGGTCAACAGATCCACAAAAGGGTAGTGAAGAAAAAGAAGCTTGTGATAGAGATAGATCAGGACTAAGGACAAAACCCTTCAAAATTAGGCCATTTAGCATAAACCTTGAAGCTAGTGAAGTAGTACCTTGATCTTGGGGTGGTAATTGAGATGATTCAGAGAGAGCTGAAGATGAATCAGCCGACTGCACCATACGAGTAGCACTAGGGTTGTTGTCCCTGGTGCCTATCACTTGAGAAAGAGCCGAAACCATGGCCGACATGTCCTGATCATGCTGCGTCCATTGCTGCTGATCATCACTGTACGCTTTGATCTCTTTTTCCTCTGATGCTTCTGGAGGAAGTGACCGTTTTCCATGCCTTCGATCCACTTTCTTTCTTTTATGTTTATATGTTTTTGGTTTTTCGAGAACTCAGTTCTAACAGCCCTCCCTGATCAGCTCATGAGCTGGAGAAAATGGTGGGGAGGTGGAGAGAAAGCAGAAAGAAAATCATTCAGGGAGATCCAAGAGCTGAGTGGGAGGTTGGGTGTAGTAGGAGAGTGTCGTTTGAGGGAGAGATTAGAAAGGGAAAATAGGGTTGGATATAAGGGTTTTTATTGGCCATTGCTTGGGGTTTATCTTCTTCCTTTTTTCTAGTCCAAGATCAAAACACAAAAAAAAAAATAAATAATTTTATTTTTATTAAAAAAAAAAGGGGAAAAGCATATAAATCTGCTAGGGTCACCTATCAGCGCCTGTGAAGTAGTTCCCTCATAAGAGTTAAAAATGGATATATATAAAATTATTTTAAAATTCGCAAAAAAAATAAAAAATAAAATAAAAACCCTTAAATTAGCTCAACACCTGTCTTCCTTGAAGCTTCATTTATGAGTAGAAATATGCCTAATTTACAGGTTTATTTCCTATATGTAAACCCCATGACAGACGATCTGGTTTCTCTGTAGACGCCTTTCCAAGGAGTAGATCGACAAATCTAGTGACTATCAATTATTTTAAGGAATAAAATTTAATTTTTTAGATTAAATATAAAATTTAATTTTTTTATTAAAGTGTATACTTTTACGTCATATATATATATATATATATATATATATATATATTCAAATATTTACTTATTTTCAGTTATTGCTTCAAAATTGAAAACACCTTAAATTTATTCTAGAAAATAATATGTTTTTGGAATTAATTTTTTAAAAATTTATTAAATACAATTTTTAAATTTAAAAACTAATTTTTATTCCAAAAAAAACATCTTTAAATACAATTCTCAAACGAAGTTTTATAAAACCACCGTAAAATTATATAAAATTAAATTTGCATAAAATTATGTAATATGTCATTAAATTAATATTTCATATTAAAATAATAAATTGACTATATATTTTAAAAAATTCGAATTTTTTTATAATAAAAATAGTCTATTTGACATATCGGAATAAGGAATTTTTTTTAAAAAAATTGTGTAGTCTAACCCAATAATAAAAATAAAAATAAAAATATTTTCAACAGAATTTCATTTTTTTTCAATGCTTATCTGTAGTGCCACATGTGTGGCAGTGGAAGGAAGATTCCTTGCAATTGTCACCCATGATATCACACTTCATAAGATTTATTGATTTAATGTTCTTTTCTTTCCCTTTCGGTCCATCGCTTTTTTTTTTCTTCATTCAAAATCCCTTTTTTCCCTCTTTTGAATAACTTGAAAAGAACTAGGATAGAAAATTCTCTCCTTTGTTCAGTAATTTCAAATTCAAATCTTTCTCTGTAGCTTCTTTGTCTTCTTATGTTTGCTTTTCAACTTTGCCCGAGTATTTGGAAAAAATTATAACATATTTTATCATCATTGTTATCTATAATTTTTAAATAATTATTTGAACTATTATTATTATTATTATTGTTAAAATTAGTTAAAAATTATAAAAATTCTTATTAACTCAAAAAAGAGTTTTTAGCTTAATAGAAGTCGACAACTTAAAGATGAGATTATGTCAACCTTTGTGACATGTAAGTCGACTTTTGTGGCGTGTAAGTCGGCTTTCGTGCTTTAGAATCCAAGTTTTCTCTATCTTTTGAGGAACTAAAAGCCAATTTGAATTACTATAACAATTTTTTTTAATTTATTTTAAAGCTTTATACAATCTTTTAAAAAATAGGGAGACAGAGTTTACACTAATGATTTAATTTGATTCTAAATAAATATTATGATTAGTATTGATAAAAAATTTAAATAATGAGATATCAAGAGGAAAAGAAAACTAATGAATAATTGTTTTTAAAAACTAATTTTTTTTTAGATAAATCAAAGTCAAAATCATAATTTTTAAGAGATAATATTAATAATATAAGTTTTTATAAAAAATATTTTTAAATATTTATATTAAGTTTTTATAAGTTTTTAAAAAATTTATCAATAGTCATGAAATTTTTGAAAAAATTATGATTTATCATAAGATAATCCAAAATGATCGTATTACCTTCAATGTCTTGTTAACCAACTCCTTATGCCTTGTAATCCAAGTTTTCTCGATTTTTGAAGAAATTAAAAATCAATTTGAATTCACATCAATTATATTTCTTCAATTTTTTTAAAAACCTTATGTATCTATGCTTCTTCTCACCAATAAATATTCATATAATAAAATATTATGCAATCGCATGTTTTCAATTTTCGTTATATTTGTCCATTTATTCTCCATAAAAATATTATAGACTTATGTATAATGTAAAAACTTGGAAAAAAATATTTTTTATATTTTAAATAGTAAAATAAATTCCTCAAAATTATTTTAAAAATAAACATATTTTCATTAAAAAAAATAATTTAAAAATTGTGAATTAAAAAAAGAAGAAGTTATCAAAGAAAGTCGTCTATTACATTTGTTAATTAATAAGTAGATAGACAGATAGACACGGATGTTATGTGGATATATACAACACCTATTTTTGACTTTGACTGGAAGGGGATTTCACATGAACCAATTAATTAATGTGGGAAGAGTTTTTATTCAAACTTGTCAAATCAATAAATGTTTTGAAAAATTCTACTAGGTATTTTAATTGGCCCAGAGATAACCATCAAATAAACAAACAAAGAAAGAACTCCACTTCAGAGACGGGATTTCAACAATTTGGAAGTAGAAAGTCAAAAACAATGTGAAGGTTAAAAACTTCCACCTTTCAAATATTAGTTGGAAGTCGAAGTTAAAAACTTCAAAATTCGGTAGGCATCGACTTAGTCTCATAGAATTTTTTCAATGTATTTTACATGTGAGGTTGTCATGTCAAAGAAATAAGAGCGGATGCCCACACCACTGACCACCCTCTACCCCAAATCCATGGTTCCAACTCCAAACAATTTAGGCAAAATAATTGTTGAGGAATGCTTTCATGTTGGTCTCTGACAAGACCTCCAAACATTAGCCTTCTAATATTAGAATTTACCCTTGAAACCTAGATTCTAGTAACATGACTTGGTCAGTGGGCAGCATGTGATGACCCCCCTCCCGGCCTCCCCTCATAACAACCCTCTTGTTTCTTATTCAATGTGCCCCCATTCTTTTATTTTTATATATAAGAAGGCTTGGAGGTTTTGAGCCATGGCACATGCCTAATTGGTTTCTTTGACCACCTCCCCATTTGTCTCCATCAATAGTTCGTTTACTTTTTTTTCTTAATTCTTGTCAAAATGGACCCCCACCCCCTCTCCTACCCCTTCTCATTAAGCGTTTATAATTGGTCATCCTTCATAAATAATTAAAAATGGTCAAATTTACTCCAAACTTAGTTGATGTGAAGGGCACCAAGTCCAAACAATTTGGTTTCGTAACCAAAAATTGTTTTCCATCTATTGGTTTAAACCCTTTCCATCCTTTCAAATAAATGGATTCTATTAAGCAAAGAGATACCATTTTAGGTTATAGTTGAGTTGATATCGATTTCAAATCACTAAAGTATTTTAAAATAATGGCTTTTTTACTTTTGTTCAATAATGGACTTTTTTTTTAATATTTTGACTAATGGGTCTTATTAACTAAAAAAAGTACAAGTTTTTGCCTTGTAACAAGCTCAATACCAATAAAAAAATTCAAAAAAAAAAAAAAACAGTAAAAGATTCTTATTATTTTAAATTGAATCAATCAAATTTAAGAATTACAATACTTTCACTTTCAAAAAGACGTGTTTTTCTGGATTTCTCTTCCAAATGTGATCTATAACGTTTATTTTAAAAAAATCATCACTAATTATATGTTAAAAGATGTGTTTCACACGTAAGAATAAAAATCAAAATAAGTTGACAATACATAAAAATCCTAATATTATAAAAGAAAAAAAATCAAAAGATTAATGAGATTAAGATACTTATTTTCATATCAATAATTTTTTTTATTTCTATTATAGTTCTTAAAAATAATTCAAACACATCAATGAATAGGAGATGAAATAAACTTCTCATTTATATTCTCCATTCCAATATTTTTAAAGATTAGGGATGATAATTAAAGGGTTCGAAACAAATTACTTCATCCCAACTTATTCCAATATTTCAAATATTAGGGATGATAATGGAGGGGTTCAGAATAAGTCACCTCATCCCAATTAATTCCAATATTTCAAAAATTAGGAATGATGATAAAGGAGTTGGGAATAAGTCACCTCATCCCAACTTGTTCCATTTATTTATGCATATTCTTGTGAAAAAAAATGAATTAAAATTTTTTAATTTTTAAAATTTTAAAATTTATGAAAAATTAATATAATTTATAGATAAATATTTATAATTTGTTTTCATGAAAAATAACATTTTATACATACTAAAAAAAAGTTGAAAATGAAAAATAAAAAAAGAAAACTGAAAGAATCTTTTATTTCACATTATCTATATCCAAATTCATTTGGGGTTTTAAAAAATTTCTCAAACCTATCTTGAACCTATTTGTCTTTATCCCAAACCCGCTCCTCTCCCGTTGCCATCCCTTCCAAAGATGATGTAAAAGCATTGAAAAATTGAAAATCAAATATTATAATGGAATGACATGGATTGACAATTCTTAAAAGTAAAATCTAAGGTCAGAAATTTTGAAAAGAGTAGGACAAGCAACAAGAGTAAGAATTCAAAGAATAAGTTCGTGTGATTTGAATGCAAGTGGTCAAACGCAATTTAAGGAGGAATTAGACTTTGCGTTAATAACAATTAATTGCTTAAACTATTGAACTATTTAAAGACAAATAGATTTTAATAAGTCTCAATCTTGAAACCGCTCACCGTGGGATTTGTCGCTGACTTCTTACAATCCAAATAATCATTCATCGACTCAGACTACTTATGAAATCCCCGTTTAAAAGTAAAAACTCTTTCCTCCATTCAATAACAACCAAATAATTTCATTCAAACAGTTTCCTATGATACTACGATTCCATAAAAATCATACAATATTTAGGTTACATTGGGGTATGATAAAGTAAATCATGCACAACTAGAATATGATATCCTTCCAATGATATCTCAAGATCTCATATCACACAAAATTATAGCATGGTCTTTAATAATAATAATAAAAAAAAATTATTACATTTCAAAGTTTGATATTTGTCTAAAATAAGAAATATATTATAGTTTAATATTTTGTATTGAAAAACATGAAAGCTTTGACTATTATTTAAGAACCATTTTATAATTTATAATTTAATATATAATTTTTTTTTAGTAATATTTATAATTAAAATATTTAAAATTTTAAATAAAAAATAATGTATTAGGTTGTTAAATTTTAATTTCATCTCGATGTTTTAATTAAATACACCTAACTTCCTGTGGATTTGAAATTTTATCAAATACCTCAATTATTTTGACCGACAAAAAAGATGAGTAAAATTAATAAATTAAATGAATGGAGAGAACATTCGATGAAATTTCAAATCGAGGGTAGGAAAATGTCTTTAGCCCATTCCATAACAAGATAGGGTAAGTACACTAATCTCATCTTTTATCCTTTGTACTTCCAAGTTCCAACCAAACATTTCCACCTTCCAAGGTTTTTCATACTTGCACTCTCGCACCTCCAAAATCTAATAAAGAAAACTCATATGCTTTACACCTAAAATATGACAATATAACAATGGTAGAGGAATTGGAAGTGATTTTATAATTGCTAATTATATTTTAAACATATTTTTATTATAAATAAGAATAATTATAGCATTTTGAAAATATTTTAACTAAACAAAAATCTACTTTCCCTGCATTATATTTGAGGAAAATGTATAAATTGTGAAATATGAGAGCTTGAGAATTTTCCCCAAATGCTAATAGAAATTGTGCTTAGCATTTAAGAAACCCTCCATGTGAAGAGAGGCACATTCAGGCCTACTAGGACAAATGTTCTTAAAATTGCATGAAGAAGTTGATGGCATCAAGTATACAAGTAACAGAGCTGAAAAGGAGTTCAAAAAGCTTTGCCTTCTCAATAATAAGCAAAAGTTCACCATCACCCCTAAATTTCGACTTTCAATTCATTCTTACCGGAAAGTTGGCGGAGGCCCAGCAAAGGAATAAAAGGAAGACACCGGTGCAACTGGCTCAGCCAAGCTCAGCCTTCCAGGCATTGGTCTTCGAAGAGGATCCACAGCATAAACCCGGCTTGGTTCCTCTCGAGCATAATATGATCTATGCGAAGATGGCAATTCTGGTAATGCATGTGATGCCGGTGCTGGGACATATGGTGGTCCCAAAGCATGGGGTCGTAATGAAGGATGGGTGTTTGCAGCTGGTAGTGGGCGTTGATTGTAGTAATCAACTAAAGCTTCGATTGGTAGGAGGGCTTCATCCACCCTTGGCAAGTGAGAGACACGATACACCCTTTCATAACCAACAGGATGGTCTCTAGGAACCATCTCAGGTGCAGTCACATACCTGTGAAGATGGCAGTGTTAACAATAAATCACAGATGGTATGGTGGGAGGCAGCTTTCAAGTCATGAAGAAAAAAAACCAAGACAAAAAAAACCCTACTAGTCGCAAACTTGCATAACCCATCTAGACATGAATTTGATTGAATTAGATGTAAAATGGACTTTAATTTGCTTGAGTTTTCCTAAATCCAACAGAAGGAAATAGGAATGGAAGAGTCTCATCCACACCCACTAACTGCACCATCTAAAATGTGTACAGCTTTGACCTCAAGAACCATTGTTGGATCTGAATATGTTGGCACTAAGAGAAGGTCAGAGTATCAGCTAATAAAAGAATAAAATAACAGAAAGCTGGAGGAGATTCACAGATTATTGGAAGGCTTTCAGTATGAAAATAAGAAAATCTGAGTACTTATCTTGCCATGAGAGATAATGAGGTATATACAAATTATGTAAATATATTTCAAGAATAATTGTGTTATCAAATCTACAGAGAAACTAATCAGAGCTTTAACAAATTTGGAGCCATCTAGAACCTGCAAGAGTAGTAGAATCATGGGTGAAGATTAGAGTGTGTTTTGTTATGTAGATGGATTCATAATCTCTAATGTATGGTTTACGAACTTCAACCAAAAATACAAGAAAAAGATCTTCACATTTGAGTTCATGGGGAAACACACCCACACCAACACCAACCCCCCTCTCCTGGCAATTGGTACTATTTTTATTTTTTTGATTAGTGATTTGATACTATAGATATTAGTTCTTCAGATAGTTATCAACCATGAAAAAGAGTCGGTTCCTCGAAAATTGCATATTAATAAGAGGGAACCAACTAAGCAGATAAAAGAAACGAAAAGGCTCAAAATGATAAATAAATATCATAGCACAAGCAGGTGTTCAGAATTGTCAGAAAAGTTACCTTCTGTATGGATATTGTGTGGATGAGACAGGTTTTTCAGTCAAGTATGTCTGAGGTGCTGCTGTGCAATAATAGGGGTCAGTATGATGAGGAAGAGTAGTCTGCCGAACAACATGAGGTTCTTCTATTGAAGCTTGCACACGTGCCACGGAGGGCGCTGCTTCATAATGATCATACATTGAAGATGGTGGTGCGGTTGCTCCATAATGATCGTATAGCGAAGATGAAACCACTTGAGCAGAACGAGGATGCAAAACAAGTGGGCCATGAGTATGTTGAACGCCTGGTAAATATGGGTCCTCTAAAGGAGGCAGTCCTGCCAATGGGCGGAACCGTTCCTCCACAAGTGGAGCTGGGAATGAATGTAGTGGGGCCACATTCGAACCCAAAGGAGCAACAGAAGTTGGTAATGGCACATTGATTGGACGGAACAGTGAAATTAAAGCTTTCACCTTGCATTATAAACCAACTTCTTTTAGAAATAAAGAAAATGTTCAATGAAATTGCAAGCAATACAATTTGAAAATTAAATAGTCACTGTAACATTTGCTCTACCTGTTTTTTAGTAAGCTCCGGCCTAAACTTGGAGCCTTCATAGTTATCTCGAATAGCATTTTTGAAAGCACCCTCAGAAAGTGGTAAACATTCCTTCCAAATCTTGAACTTCACCTAACCAGAAAGACAATGATAAGCCAAAGAGAAAAGGATAAAAAAGAAACAAAAATAATTACAGCACAAAATCAAGGTATAGAATGCTGGCTTTTTTAACACTAGCATCAAGAAAAGAAATATATAGCATCATCCTCTTGATATTATTTATCTTCTGCAGTACTACTGAAGGGAAACTTTTTTTCAACTCAGTCTTCCTTCACAAACTTTCAAAAAGAAAAATGCTTTAATATTATCTTTGTCAAGAATTGCAAGTACAAGCCACCAACGTTCCCTGATACCAGTTGCTTATGCATTTATTCTTGGTTCCAAGCTCTATCCATACTGAAATCGTAGAATCTGAAGTTTAACAAGTGCATCTCTTAAACTGAAATCATGAGAACTCCTTTCCAGTTAGTTTATGGATCATCTTCTGGTGCTCTTTCTGATTGAAAGAGTCCCAATAATACATTAACATAAAAATTTCAAGGGGAGATAAAAGAGAATTTCAATCCTAACAACTACCATATTAATATCCCATTCAACAGCCAAGCTGACAAACAAGGATGAGAGTACTAGCAGGTCCCTCTCTTATGAACCAGATGGCCCCAAAGGGATACGAACTATTAATAGATAGAGACCTCATGCAAAAACAAAATCTTATTAACTAAAACTACATTAATGGAGATTTAGTCAACAATTTACACAGGGTTAGCAAAAGTAAAACAACTTTCATACATGTGAAAATGGATCATTGGATTGAATATGTGATACGTAGACAGTTTAATTTCAATCAAAATACCCATACTGACACAATATGACATGGGTGTAGGTGCGAGATCCATCCAACTATTTAGCTTGTGCTTTATCTCTTTCTTTAATATACTTCAGATACAACTATTTTCCTCTTTATTTATTTCTTAAGTTTTTAAAATCATATTATATTCTAGTATAAAATAAATTGTAATAAAAAATAAATAATTTTTTAATTAACTTCTACCTCTTGTAATTGAAGAAGTGTTTTATCTTTTACTTAACTTTTTAACATTACAATACATAAAAATTAAAAATAAATATCATAATTAATATAATATAAAATTTAAAGATATGTATAATAATTAATAGCATAAAAAATCTAAAGATAAATATTAAAACTAATATATATGGATAAATTATAGTAATTAATATAAAAAGTCAAAATTTTCATATAAGAAATTAAATATGAATTATATTACACAATTGATATAAATTTCAAATGTTTTAAACTAATCAAAGTTTACTAGTAATGTGATATAATAGTTTCTTAAAGATTTTCTCAGCATCCTCCTTAAAAAAAAATAAATAGGTTCTTCACGTACAATTAGTAGTAACATTGAAGTCAAATAATGCTTAACATCTTATTAAAATAGAAAAGATGTAATAAATATATTTTTATAATTAATTATGAAGTATTATAGATAACTGATCTTATTGTGCTTACATTTAGTATTAATTTATTTTTCTTTAGGACCATATCCAGGTACCCAGACCTATGGTTAAGATCATTTTCAGCTGAATTCTTGTGCCCTAAGATTTTGGGATACAAATGATCCAAAACCTAGACGCATACTTATACCCAAACCCATGGAACATCAGATTGAATCCTCCCCCCTCCTCAAAAAACAAAAAACTACCTAAGGAATTTAATTGTTCTTTAATCTCAAAACCCTAGCCAAGAAATTTTTTCCTCAGCATAAACTACTCCAGAAAACCACAAATTGTAGCTATTCTAGAGCAAGGGCAACTAGAGAACGCACCCTCCCGGCACTTGAAACAACCAAGGAAAGCAACGCATCGCCTTCCATCTCCGAAACGTAAAAGGTCTATCAAACATATATAGAAAAATAACAAACGAAATATAAGGGAGCCCCATTGCTTTATATTTTTTAAATTCTAGACAAATTGAATCCTTCTCTCTCTCTTTTTAACAGCAAATGTAAATGGTATACTATATAAAAGTGCCTATTGAGAGGGTACAACTCGAATAAAGAGCACAAACTCTAAAATAACCACATTAGTCTTAAAGCAACCCACAACCTTACCCAAACTTTCTATGAAATCTCAAAATGGCAGATCTTCATCTCCCAAAGGATTCCCCAACCAAGCAAAAAGAGATTTGGTGCAAGAATCTTTTGATATTGCTCCTTTTAAACACACCCAAAACAAACACAAAGCAGGAATGTTGCACAAACTTCATCCCTTCCCAAAAAGGAATATTATATAAACTACAAAATGCCCTTCACATAGAAAAACTACATCCTCCACACTCCAAACAAGGACAAATGCAAAGACCACAAGTTGCTTGCACAAACACAATGCACGAGGGTACGGTTTTTTTCTGATTCCTCCTTTATTTGCAAAGACAACAAGAGAGCACACCACCTTAGGAAGAAATAGACAATAAGTTCCCAACCCTGAAGATTAAGGAAAAGGATCTCACAAGAAACATCCATTCTCATACGGACTCCAAACCAACTCATCGATGTTTCCACATGAAAGACCACAAAATGGATAAGCTACAAAATCATTTTGCTGCAAAAGCATCTTTGTCATCTATAGCTCCTAGTGTGAAGACCACCTCAAAACCCTTGGGACTTTAATGAGCCTGACTCCTCTCCTCCCCCACAAGTCCACAACCCAAGCATTTTTGTTTGCCGCAATATTAAATAAGTTGCACAGAAATCTTTCAGAGCAATTACCTCAAACTAAACATCCAACATCCAACCAAAGCTTAGTCCTTCATCCATTGCCCAAGGGAAAGCTAGACCTTGTTTTAAATATACCCCAACCTCTTCTAATAGCTCTCTAAAGCCTTTTCCCATAGGCCTTAGTCCAGTTCCTATGGCATAAGCCACCTCAAACTCCCCAAACTTCTTTTCAAATTAAAGAAATTAAATTACAAGGCACAAGAGTCATCTTTAGACTATGCTAAAGAAAGCAAAATAGAAAAGAGATATAAGAAAGAATGTTATCCTGCACTCATTAACTTTTAGAGTGGTCTTAGAAGTTTTTGGAATTAGACTTTTCCTCTTTTCTAAATTTTTTGGGTGATTGGAATTGTGGTTAGCTTTCACTATCTCTAGGTTTTTTTCTTTCTCTTTTGCAACCTGGTTTGGCTCTTTTTTGTATACTGCCTGTGTACGTAGGGTGCGCCTCCTATTTTGGCGCTTCTTAATTCAATCTACCTTTGTCTATCCAAAAGAAAATTAAAAAAATTGTAATTATTTTAAATAGCTATCAACTACTTCAAATATTGAAAATAAGAAGTTAATCCTAGAACCATTTGCCTCCTTTCTTAACAAGGTAACAATGCCAACTAGAATACACTGCTCTCAAAGATTGCATTTAAGATATCTTAAATATAGAAAACATAAAAAACCACAATCCTTAAACTATGATTCTCGGATTCTCCAACTTCACCCAACATACCCATATCAACACCACACAACATGGTTGTGGGTGTCAAACCTTTATTTTATACTCCTATTTTGCTTCAGATATGACTATTTGATGTTAATTGATTTTTTATTTTTTTTTTCAACTTCCTTAGCCTCTTATAACATTGAAGAGAGAGAGAGAGAGAGAGACAACTTAAGAAGATATATATATATATATATAAGATAGAACTTAAGAATATTAAGAGATAAGGAAGAAAAGATAAAAATAAAGACAAAAAAGATAGGAAGTTTTAATCAAAGATATTTTTACTTTTAATGGACTTCAAATTGGTTTGTGTTTTTTTTCTCTTTTTATTATATCATACCCCCATATCCAAATCTAAATTTTAGATTGTTAGATAGCATGATATACATGATTGTGGGCCCAAAAGCAACTACGAAAATTGATTATCCAACATGATATCAAATCTTCATTTAACGGGAGGTTATGAGTTTGAATCTCACTTTATGTTATTTCTTCAATTATTAAGCCCTCATGCAAGCCCAACAAAGGTAACAAAGGTTGTTTGTGGTTTATTTGCATATAGGTTTGTTTATCTTTCAAAATGCAAGTATGAGGTTGCATTTAAAGTAGGGTGTTAGAGAGTATAATATACATTATAGATTCAAACCTAACTGCTTAAACCTTTAGGAAAATTGATTGTTCAATAATATCCACACCTAACACCCACACCCAACTCCAAGCAACATAACTTCTAAACCATTGGGTAGCTGATTAGTGTTATTTTTGGGATTGGGTTAAGTTGTATATTGAGGACGGCTTTTTGTCAATGTTAGGATTTGTGGATTGGTTAAGCTTTACGTAGGGGTCGTTTGCTAGTTTTTGTGTTTTTGTGCTTCCTTTTGGGTATTATGGGTACTTTGTATACATTATGTATACCTTTTTTTTTTTTTTTTTTTTTGATAAGCAAACACAATTCATTAAAGAGGTTAGAAAACCCCAACGTATACAGGGCGTATACCAGGCAACAAGGCCCAAAACAAGCAAAAAACCAAAAAAACAAATGCAAGGTGGCACAAGGGTGTAATACCTTATGCAATGAGACAACATGGTGAGTGATAGGTGCAATGCCATGGCCTGTTGCAACACCAAGATGGACTTGGACAAGGCATAGCGATGCAGCAACAACGAAGCCAACTCAAATGGGATGCCTGATGCTTAGCACAAGGGTTGATAACATTTTATTAGTAGAAGCAACAATTTTCGAAGGTTGGTCATCTTCTAGTGCTTCATTGCTTTAGGGAGGGCATTCTACATTTTCTTCCCCCTTTATTTCTATGGCTAGGTCACCCATTAATGGTAGTGGGTCATTGAATCAACCCTTGTGATACGATCTTGATTGGGAAAAGGATTCTTAGTCAAAGATGGGGCTTTTTACAAAGAGCTAGAAATGGCTTGCTTAGGATGATGCTTCAAGATGGCTCAATAATGGAATTTTGGACAAATGTTGAAGGTCCTACTTGTAAGGAAGTCTAACTATTGTTCGGTGGGGGTGGAGTATCCTTTTGACGACCTCTTTAATAAGCTAGCCAATTTCAATAGATTTGTGGGATGCCAGCTATGGGTTTTGAAAAGGAGATCCTCACACTTTTGAGGAAGATGGAGATGAGGAGAGGGCATGGTGTTAATGCTTCAAGGGGGAAGAGGAAGCCAAACTCATCACCTTATCTCAAGAAAGAGATCTGGGAATTAGAATGCTCAGTTAATTACAAAAGCTCTCCTCTAATAGATAGGGGTATAGGGAGGAGCAGTAAGGATTCAACTCTCATTGCATAAAAATGTCATATCTCCCTCCTTGCATTGGTAGATAGGCAATGGTTGTAAAAATGCTTAGGAGGTAGATCTAGTTTGCTTTCAAGAATCAAAGATGCTTCTCTTGTTAGTTCCGATTGTGAAAAGCCTAGGTTTAGAATGTTTATTGGTTTTAGGAGCAGTGGTGGCATAACAGTCAGCTAAGGACAGTTTGGTCTTCTCTTTATTGTTAGGTGTTAGATTTGTTAGGGTCGTTGTTCCTTATTGTTCTTTTTTCCCTTTTGCTTGCTTTTTGGCCCTTTTTTTGTATATTAAGTGTGTACTTTGATGCGCCTTTTCCAAGAACTTTTAATCTATTCTCTCATTTTACCTATTCCAAAAAACCAAAACAACAACAACAACAATTGAAGCTTCTCATCTCTAGCAATGGGAAGTTAAGGAAATCTTAAACACAATGTTGCCCCACCAACCTACATATCAAACAAAAACATCACTCTTTATCACCACCCAGAAGGATAAACCTGGAGACCTCATCCCAACTACTCCTATTCTAATCTCATACTTGCCTTCAATCATCCTAAATTGTCCTCTTTAATGAATCTCCATTTTCCTAGAAGAGCTTAACCTAAGGTGCTCCACTTTTTAACCCACAATTCTCTTTGAGAAAGCAAACCACATTCTAATCAACTAAATGAAGCTTGTCTCTCCTATTAAGGCCACCCCAAAGCAAATCTTTCTAAAGCTTCTCCAAGTGGTTATAAACAAAAACTAGCATAACATAGACATATGCTACCCCAAAGCATGCAACAAGTGATTTAATTAAAATGATATACCTCCTTTATGAACCTACAAACATTTCAAAAAGGATAATATTCATCTAGATTCTCTATTCAATATCCCATAGAGTCCCATAGAGAGAGGGGACTCCATTGCTCAGCCCCCCTTGACCTATCAAAATACTTAATGACATCTCATTAATGAGAACAAAATATCTAATCAGAGAAACCCCATGTAACAAAGAAAAGTACATGGGGAAGTTCCAATTCATATGACTGTAAGTTGTTTCACTATCTGACTTGCCTTAAACAATTCATTTCTCAAATGTGAATCCATCGCCACATTTGCAGCTAAAATTATATCCAAGATATGATTCCCTTCCATAAAACCATTTTGAGAATTTGAGATCATTGTGTCAATTACCTTTCTCATCCTCTAAGCAAAGGACCTTAGTAATAATTTATAAATGCTTCCCATTTATAATACTTCACCTCTTCCTCATTCCTTTACCTAGAAACTAACACAATGAAAGTGGCATTCAAGTTCTTCCCAAAACTCGCCAAATCTCTAAAAGTGGTCAAAAAGACTTGTCATTTCTCTTATTTCTCAACTCTGCTACCAAAGTATCGTATTAAGTATGGCCACTATCTTCATTCAAATAATGCTTCAAGATAGGTTTCCTAGTGCTTTGAGACACTAAAAAAGACAAGAACCAACCCCTATTGGGTTTTTACAAGGTGAAGAAAAAAATGCCCCCATATAAAAGAACCTCTTTAATTCTAGTTGTTTTTTCATGTGGGGTGAGAATTTACTTTGAAATTCAAAAGAAAAAGGAAACATAATCACCTTAGATTAAAGTGTAATTAGTCCCATGTTGGGATTTTAAACTTAAGAAATGTCTTAAACTTTTCTATGAATAAAGATCGCATTTGAAAATAAAGAATATGTGAATGACACAAGTGTCATAGATGGTGATCTACTTAAAAGTTCAAGTGGAACAACCAAGGCAAGCATATCTAGGATTGCTCACTCCCCTATAAGCTAAGGTCTCTAAGAATGCGCCATGAAATCAATCACAAGTGTTAATAACATCTTTTGATACTCCACTATGTTGTATTCTAAAGGTAAAAATGATTTTAAGTATTACTTTTAAAGCTAAAGCATGGTAAAAGCACAAGAATGATACTACATCATAGGAAAACCAAGCATTTTGTATTTCAAGCTAAACCTCAAACAAAGAACGAATATTAAATCTCACCCCTACTTTCAAAGTAAGTAAATTTATAACAAAAGCATAAGCAAGTTAGCTAAACTAGCATGCTACAATAAGGTAAGCTTAATTAACTAGTATATCACACATCACACCCTACTGCACACCAAATTATTTTAAGTACATGACATCCCACATTATTGACATTAAAAACCTAGTTACCTGTGCAGGAAATTTCCCATTGAAAGCGTCTTGTTCCAAATTCATTTGTCCTTTAGAGCTTGCCTCATATATGCCATAGAGAAGTTTCAAGTCAAAGTCGAACAAGAAAAGCTTCGTTCCCACTTTGATTTTTGCTACTTCTTCCTTTCTCCCCGTTGGTAGCCCAAAAACACGATATTGGTAGCATTGAGGTTTTGTTTTTCCATTACACATGAATATAAACCCAAAAACCCGTTCCTCATTCCCCTTCTCCTTCTTTTTCTCCCCTTTATTGCTAGCATTAGGAGGAGTGGCATTAGAGGAAGCAATGATAGTCGTATTAGGAGTAGAAGTAGAAGAAGGACCAATAGCAGGGGCAGAAGCCTCGTTGATTTTCTTCACTTTCTTCTTTTTCTTTGAAGATTTCTTCTCTATCTTCTTACTCGCATTTGGGGGGCTCACATGAGGCCCATTATTTCTAGACTTCTTTCCTTTACTCTTAGCCATGGACCAACTGTAATGATAGAATTGGAATTAAAAAAGTACATCATTCTCGCAAATTCAACACAAGAATCCCAACCTAGGACACAAATTGAACATTAATACTACACAAAAAAAGAAAAGAAAATAAAAGAAAAGCTCACATATGATGCTTCTAAAAAAAGTGCACTAAAGTACGGAGAATGTATACAAATAGCACCCATACAAGCGAACAAATTTGAGAACATCTACAAAGATGTTTTCTTTTATGTGAATATATATAAAAACCTAATTTCTCATATAAAAAGTGAAAAACAATGTACCTTATTTCATAGATACCATCAAATACAATTAGAAAATTGGCATATTATCATACTATAACACTAAATATAACTTATCACAAATATGTAAAATCCTTTTCATTAGCCAAGTTTTATTATTTTAACAAATAAGTGCAAAATAACTTCCAAACTTGTCATTTTGCACTTTTATGAAAAGGTTAATAATTTTTTTTGTTTTTTTTTAATAACTGAGGAATCTTCCATGGTCAAGCCCTTAGAACTCTCCATGGGGATCCAAACCTCGGGGTCCTGACCACGCCCGCAACAATCAGCCCTGGGTAAATCAGGGTATCATAAAAAAGGTCAATAATTAATAGTTGATAAAAAGGTAAATACTAATAACTAGCTATAAATTAAAATATCTTACAAGTCTATTAATTCCAATCATTGCATTCTTTATTTAGGCAATAGAAAGACGATTAACCTTGTATTCTTTTAGTATCCGATGGCATTAGGTATGTGGTAAAGGCACTTAATTTGACAATTATCTCCTAGGATTCTCCAAGAGACATTACCAACATGATGAAGATGGCATCTACAAGTTTTAGGTGAAAACCTATTGAAGTGTTATGATAAACAATGCCTTCTTTTTATTAAAAAAAAAAAAAAAAACAATATGGTATATTAAGGTAAGTAAAAATAAGTATAATAGAAGGAACACAAATTCTCTAAAAACTACACAAAAAGAAAGTAGGAACCTCCAAAGTACAAGTAAATCTATACAATCATGAGGTTCCACAAACCATGTCCCATGTAGGAATATACAAAGAAAAATCTATGCTTGCTAGTCCAAACCCTTGGAACTATGCACCAACATCCAATCAAGCTGGATCAAATTAAGAGGAATATCCTTAAAAGTTGTGGTGCAAGAGGCTAAGAAATGAATTATGTCCCAAAGACCCCTTGAAGTTCTTGTCTTATCCTAAAAAATCCTAACATTTCTTTCCTACCACACAACCCACATTAAAGCAAGACAAGCGAATTGCCACAACACCTTGCCTCTGCTGGTGCTTCCTAATCCTTTATATGAGATAATCATCATGTCACAAATACTCCTAAGAGAAACCCAATCCATATGAGCCAGGCTGAATAGTTTATACCATAACCCAAAACTCAAAAAGAAGACAAGCAATGTTTTAAACCCTGGACCATCATTGAACTACGAAAGTTACTATATCATGGGTCACTAGTCAAACAAATGGTTTAATCATAATAATGGTCAAAGTTTGATGTCATAAATATGAAATATATATGTTATTAAAATGAATGATAATTATAAGAAGTTAAAGATATATATATGTATAATAAAAATAAATAAAGATATTTCATCAAAAATATAAAATTTATTAATATTTCTAACTTTATTACATAGTAGAAGTATAAGACATCCAATAATGAAATAAGATTTTATTATTTTACTTAATCTACATTTCAACAACAATACATTCTATTATTCTACTATTATAAAACTGTACATTTTAATCTATCAAATTATTCTACTATTATAAAAATTATTATATTGTTTTTCTTATAGTATTTTTATATTTATTATCTTACAAATTAGTGCACACAAATAATTATAATTACTTTAAACTTTTGAAAAAGCCAATTTGATTAGTTTATGTCATATATATGATAAAAGAACAACATTGGCTTAATGATTACTAAGCCAACATTTTTTATAAAAGGGCTTAGGTTCAAGCCCAACCTATAATATTCAATTAAAAATAATTTTTAAAAACTACAAAAACCTGCCGAGTTAGTCGGCCAACCACTAGGTTCATTATCATTTTAATTCAAAACTAGGTTGAAAAGTTGGACCAAACTAGAAAGACGACCTCCAATCGACAATTGGGCCAATTAGACTAGTCAACCCCATTTAGTTTTAAAAACATTAGTGATAAGAACCCATACATGTTAAATAAGATTTTGCATGCTCTTCACTACTAGGTACTATTAGTAAAGGGTTTCAAGGTATTCCTTTTCACTTGATTGTGACACGTTAAAGAGGACATAGAGTTCAATAGAATTGTCTAATTAATTTAATAGACCCCTCCACCTTTGAGATGTATTAAACTTAGTTTTGATGGCTATTCTTCAAGCAACTCAAGCTAAATGGGAGTTAGTGGAGTATTTAGAAATTCTAAGGAAAGGGAGTTTAGAACTTTTCCAAGCCAATCAAGTTTGGCTTGACCATGGAAGCTAGACGCTGGCTTTTTGGAGAGTTTGGTAAAAGTACCCTCCTAAAGCTTCAAGAAAAGGGACATTCAAATGTTGTTCTCTTGTTAATGTCTTTAGGAGAGAATTGATGAAATTTGGATCTTTGAATTTGAAAGATCGATAATCTTTCAAAAGAATTGAGATTTTACTTTGCTCATAATCCAAATAGAAGAAACCACATAGATTCACCACGAGAAGCCTCCATGCGAGAGCTTTTCTTGGCAATTCCTTATCCCTTTAGCATTTATTTTCTCCAAGAGAACATTGTTGGTTTAGGTCAAGCTTTTAATGGTGCCGACTAAGCAATATTTAGCCTCCTCATGGTGCATCGGATTCATCTTAGCCTCCTCATTGCATTTAGCTTGAAGGATAACCAATCTTTTCAATTACCTAAATTTATTATTAAAACTAGTTTTTTTTTTATTCCTATTAAAAAGAAAGATGAAACCAATGCACAATGGAGCATAAGGCTTCCATTGAAATACATTGAAAGAAACTTAGGATTGACATCAACAAATCATATTAAAGAAAATCGACGGGTTTCTTTCCATTCAATTGGTCAACATTTCTTTTAGTTCATTCGCATGATAATCTCAAAATCAATTATGGCAATCACACACTTCTTGTGATCCCCAAGAGGGTCCTATCATAAATTTTTATTGTAGCTTAAGAGATTTCATGGCCACGTTAGATATGCATGTGTGCCTAAAGCTGTTTAGGGACAAAAAAAATTAACCTTGTGATGATCAAACCAAGTGAAATTTACTATAAAAGCACAAAATATCTTACAAAGCAATACTCGTAGTTGTATATCTATATCATATAAAAAAGTAAACTTTTCCTTCTTAAAATACCCCTATTGTATCACTTGTTACCCCTTATATCTTACATCTTGATTATTCCATTATAACCATCATAATAAATTCACCTCAAAATAAAAATAAATTCACTATTTTATTATTTATTTTGTAATAATTGATCAAATCAAAGTTATTTTTCACTTTAAAGTTCTTCCTTTTCTCCTTTTAAGATCAGATTTTTTACATTTTTTGTTGAAAATTCTGTCAAACAGACCCTTAATTTTAGTTCTAGTCCAAAATGAAATCCTATAATTCAAAATTTTCAGCAATAGCGTTGACAACTTAACAGCATTCAAAGAGAAACCCCAGCCCTCTGTTCGATTTCCAATAAAATAGAGCAATATTTCATTCTTCTGCTATCATCTTTTGTTTCCCACCAAAAAAGAAGGCCTTGGGTCAATGAAGCCAAACAGAAAATTGCATTTTTTCTTTATACCCGAATCCTGGGTGGAGAAAATTTCGCAATTCAAAATTATAATTACTCTTTGCATATTCCCTCTGCATCTAAACTAAAACTAATCTCATACAAGAGAACATTCCCAAATAGCAAAGACCGTCAATGTAACAAAATTTTCAGCATTGATCCAAACTTGCAATAGTTCCACGGCTGTTCAAGGAGAAACCTTAGAATTCAAAACTTCCAGCAAAAGCATACCCAAGTTACAAACTCCTGGGAGTGAAATCCGATATTCTGTTTGCTTACCAAGAAATTAATCCTTCGCATCTAAACTAAATCTAGTTTCATAGAAGAGGACATTCCCAAATAGCAAAGAACGTCAATCTAACAAAAAATCCAGCATTAATTGAAACTTGCAATGATTCCACGGCTGCCCAAAGAGAAACCCTGTAATTCAAAACGTCCAACAGTAGCATACTCAACTTACAAACCACTCGGAGTGAAATCCGAGCCCCTGTATGGTTACCAAGAAAATGAAGAAAAATAAAAGAAAACCATATTTCGATTCCTTTTTATCTCTTTCACTCTCTCCGCTGCCAAAAACAAAAAAAAACAAAAAACAAAAAACTAACTGTAGGTAAAGTGCCATTTCCTGTATTCCGAGCCCTAGATAGTGAAAATTTTACGATTCAAAATTTCTTCCATTTTCTCATCGTTTTTCTCGGCATTCAAACACTTGTATCTAACCTAAAAGTCGATTTATTGAATTGGGAACAGAGATTGGTCGAGTACCTTGAGCTCGGAAATCGATCGACGCCGCCTTTGGAGAAGAAATGATAAAATGCTTATGGGTAAGAACTGAAGCTTCTCCGGCGATCGAACGGTTCGAACCTCAAGCGTTTACATCCGTCCGGTGATAATGGGCTAAGCTTGGGCTGGCCCAATTTTTAAACTATTGGACTGTCAGTAGGTGATTTCCAAGACGTGTCATAATCCATAATTTGGTATGGACAAAGCCCAACCCAAGTTGAATCCCACTCCAGTTCACTTTGAATATGTGATCCTTTTAATCCAGTTTGGGCCCTTTGGGCTTCACGAATGGAGTTAATTTATTATTATATTACATCATATTTATTTTATTTACAGATTAATACCTTCGTTTTAACCTTTAGCTTCAATAAAAGGATTAAATAATTTAATTACATACAAATATTTTAATTAATTTTAATTATATTTAATTGTCTTTTGTATTTTTAATGATAAATCAAATATAAAACAATAATTTTCTTAATATTTTTTTTCTTTTTCTTAATTATTTTCTAAAACCAAATTATTTATAATTTAATATATTCTCGTGTTCCACATAAATTATTTTTGTAATGATATATTTTCTATACTATTAGTCGACCTATATTATTATTTGAAGGAACAAAATGCTTATAAAAATTTTCTAATAATAATACTCTTCCAATATGAGACTCTAGTATCATAAGTTTTAATTATTTTATTTTATTGTAATAAATATAATAAATTCATCTTTTTAAATAAATAATTAATTAAAAAGTATAAAAAAATCTCATATCCATAAATTTAATATATTTCATTTCATAACCCGTTTTTAATATAAATATCCCATGATAAATTCTTAATAAGTTATTCCATTAAATACAATTAAAAATAATAATATTTTTTCTCATGGTATTTATTAAATTTGAAAGGTGTATGAAACGAATAAAATAAAATTTAGCATGATTTTTTAATATGAGAAGTAAAAGGTGTTTTTTTTTTTTTTTAGTTTTTGGTTTGAGATTCATATCAACATATTCATGTAAACTTTGAGTTAAAATTGGGATGACTTCCATTGAATTTATCAAAAAAATCACATGTGGTTTTAAAATTTAGAAAATTATGAATTGATTCATAAACATCTGGATTAAATGTATATAGCTTTAGTTTTTAGATCTTTAATTTTTGTAGTATCAATATTATTTTTTGAATACTTGGTTTCCGTTACAATATATCTAAAGAGCCTATGATATATTTTTATATGCCCTATGAGATTTAGGGTACATGAATTGAGTGATCCGAGTTGCATGATTATATATATATATATATATATATATATATATATATATATATATATATATAATATATATGTAAAAAAAAAAAAAAGAAGGTATTTTTATGATTAAAAAAAGTTGGATTAGATGTACAAAGACATGATAGCCTTTCAATCAAATAAGTTTTTCTTAATAATAGTTGAATTTTTTATTTGTATTTAAATATTTTATTGACCAAACTAGTACATGTAGTCTATTTGTAAATGAAAAAAAAAATAAATATTAAACATAATAATGTATATTAAACAACATCCATTTTAAATATTATAAATGATCTTAAAAAAAATGTTTCACAAATCAATTTAATGACTTAATTTATATTAATTTCAATATTTTTTTAGAAACATAATTTTAGATTTAATTAAAAATAAATTAAACTTAATACTTAAAAGTCAATTTTAATTTCAAGTTATCACATTGAATTATTTTAACAAAAAATGTTTAATCTATTTAATAATTAAAATTAATTTATTAAGTTATTTTTAAGTAATTAAGTTGATTTACTCTATGCCATGTCAAATTCTATTTAAAAGTGATTTTAAATATAATAGAAAGTCATCATTAATACCCAAATGCAACAAACTTTGGAATTTATATTTAAAAATCTAAAAGATATTTAAAATAATAATTATAAAATCACTTGGAGCGATTATTTTCAACACTAATTGACTATTTTTAAAAGGTTTTTTTTTAATAAAAACATTAGTAACAAAAGCAATATAAATTAAAATCAATTAATAAGAATTACTCGTAAACAAACTTGATAAAATGATTATTAAGTCATCACCTTATTATCTTAATAATAATATTTATGGCCACTTATTAAAAAAAAATGATTAATTTTATCACATTTGAATGTTATACATCCATATTAATATCAATAGTTATACAAGGTAATTTTATTGATATTTTTGAAATCTAGCATAAATATATTCCTTTGCCATTTATTTTAATAATTATTTTCTTTTAAATTTATAAAAATTATTTTTTAGAAAATAAAATTTATTTTATAGAGAATGATTAAACATATTTATGTAAAATTTATTTTATCTAAAATATAATTAAAAAATAAATCTTACAGGTTGAATAAATTTATAGGATACCAAACGCACGAAATTTAAATAAATAGTAATTAAGTAGATTTCCGAATAAATACTTTAAAATTTTGAAAAAAAAAACATTTAAATTTAATTATTTATATGTTGGAGCGGATCTCCACTGCAACACACCATCTTAATTAATTGTGAGAGAGAAAAAAAAAGACACCGTATCTTTTACGTGAGTTAATAAAGCAAGAACGAGGGTATATCCGAAGAAATCAATCCTGTAGGGGGCCAATAAAAAATACCAAAATTTAAAGGGCCTCGTACACAAATATATATATAAATATATAGTAAACATCTAGAAACGTTTTTTTCACCGTTCACTTCAGTAGGGAGACCAGTGAGAGGGAGATCGAAGGAGAGAGAAGGAACGATCGCGATTCAACTCCAGGTAACCCTAACCCTAACCCTAACCCTAGGTCTCTTCCTTCTTCATTTTCCTCGTCTTCTTCCTTTAGATGATTGTTTCAATATGGAACATTACAATTGCATAGAAGATTTATGAAACGGAATTCAAAGACTTCTAGGTATTCTTAGAACGATCAGCAAATCTGAAAATGAGTCTCAAAACGCGAATCTGCGTTGTGAGCGAGAGGATGGCGCCATTTTTAACCTATCACGAGACAAAACTGAGATGTTCCCAGTGACGCTGATGTTGAAATGGCGGTGGCACGGAGCCCAACGCGCCCGTCTCGGCGGTGATGGAAGTTAAACAAAGTTGTTTCGCCATTTTAAACATGAAAAGTGAGAAATGGAAAATGAAAGGACATTGGATTCTTGGATATTGCAGAACTAGGTTTCGAAATTCGAAACGCACTCTTTCCTTTGTGTTTGGATAACTGGAAAGAACATAGAAAGAACACGAAATACTGAAGATTACTTGCAAATGGATTTTTTTCAATTCGTCTTCATAACTTTCATTTGAACGATCGAGTTGTTTGTTTGTTTGCTGTTTTTTATTTTTTATTTTGATTTCTATTTTTTTATGCGCCGAATGTTGTAGTGGTATTTTGCTGATAATTGATAGCAGATGATGTCTTATGCATTTTAAATTTGAGAACAGTTAGTTGAGTTTGGCTCATTATATATATTATATGTTCATTGCACCTGCCTGAGTACACAATTTTGCATTGATGCTTTGAGGGACTTAGGTATATGCTAAGTTTGTCTCAATCTGCTTGGTTGGATCTGGTCCATGAATGGAAAACTTAGATTCTATGATATTATTTCAAAAACTGTACAAGGAAATAAAGAAAGGCATCTTTGTCAAAGAAAATAAAGAAGTGGTGTTAGAATATCTGATTTGTAATTTTTACAGTCCAAAACTAGTTTGAGAAATTTGATATGTTTATTTTTGTGCTTGTTTGACCATAGAAGGATGAAACAAGAAAGGAAATGGCTGATATTTACTTGTAAATGATTTTTTTTTTTTCTTGAGTCATTTCGAGCATTTTCCTTCCATTCCCATCTTTCTTTCTAAAATCCAAACTTAAATGCTAACCACATTGTATTCATTTTGTTTTCTTTCTCTGTTTTGTTTTGTTTTTTTTTTGGGTGTTTTGCTTCCTTGGAATGTATTAGCTGAAACTTGCATATAATTGATATCAATGCCTTGCTTATTTGAAAATTAGATAAATAGAAGTTAGTGTTTAAAATAGAAAATAGTAGTAACTTCTATATAAAATAAAAGAATTCTCAGAATCTTACATTGAAATGTAATGATTTTTAAAAACTGATTAAAAAAATCAAGGTATATAAAAATTTGTATTATCTCAAATTTAAAAATTTTTAAAAGTAATTTTAAGGATATAAGGTAAAGGTAGGTCTATATTTTTTGTACAAGAGTTTTTACTTTTTATATAGAAGTTTTTGTTTATAAAAACAAAAAATAGGAAGTGCATCCAAATGAAGCCTAAGCTTCTTAAATTTACTATATTTCAAGTATTGCAGTTGGACTACTTGATTGAAATATTGAGTGTACCATAAGATATAATTCAGCATGAGAAGTTAGGGTCATATATCACCAGACACGCCTAGAAATTTTAGTGAAAGAAGTCACTGAATATGAGATGGCCTTTTTTTTTTTTCCAACTTTCCAGAGAATTGCATGGATGGAGCTGATAATGCAGTCACTGCATGGATTTTCAAAATTCTGCAAGGAAGCTACATTTGTTTTCCATTTAGAGGAGTTGTCTCTATGTTCTAGATACCATTTATCATTTTGTTCTTGCTCATATGCATGTTTGAATATAAACTTGACCCCTACCTTATCCCCCCATAAAAAAAGGAAAAAATTAAAAATAAACAGAAAACTCGTGAGCTTTTGTGCTAGGTCTGAAATTAGCTTTTTAGTAACTGATAGATTTGTATTCCCTTTTGTTGTATTCAGGAGTATCTACTCCCAGATTCAGGAGAAGTTGAACCAGCACGTGATTTTCTTTATTGAGCTCCAGAGGCGATGGAGAATGAAGAGGGGCTTCAAGCAGATGGTGAATCAGATCCTAAAGCACCCATTCCAGTATCTGAAGTTGATGCTTGGGAAAACATCAGGGATGATGATATCATGCAACAACAGTCTGCGATTCGGGCCGAGGAAGCTGAGAAAGTTCCCTTCATCGGTGACAAGGCAAGGCCATCCCATGACACATTGAAGTTCTAGCATTTGATTAAACTTGCTTTTGACAATTTTTGTTTCTGTCTTTTCAGATTTGGTTAGGCTAGATATTTCTCATTACATAATTTCGGTTATGGTTGTTGTTTCCTGACTTTCAGTGGTTTCCTTGTGGCACTTGATTTTTGTTTTTTTATCAGAAACAATAATTTTATTGCATTGAAATAATAAGTACAGAAAGGATGAGAAAATCCTTCTGACTAGTACAAAGTCTTCTATATAAATCAGATAAAAAAAAAAAGGAAAATGGATGTTTACTGGTCCAAAAAGGCAAAATCTATCTGTACAGGTCAAAATGCTTAGGACGACGCTCACTGCAAATCTCAATGGTAAAATACTCTCTTGTAAAAAGAAACAAGTGTCTTGCTGGGTAATTGGTTTTCTTAGTTGTCAAAATGATTTTTCCTAATGCAATCTGCCATGTGCTGCTACCTTCTCATTTATTGCTTCCCAAATTTCAAAGAACCATATAATTGCACTGACTACCAATTAAACCACACGTGTACCTCTAATCGGTTAAATGGGAATTCTGTCATATTCACAAAGAAATTTAACTATAAGTTAAATTTCTTACCGAGGAAATGAATACCACGGTCTCATCTATATCATTAATGAAGTTTGATCCTGAAATATTATTCTTCATAGCCTGAATTAGTGTACTGCAACTGTGCCTTCTTTATTTTGGGAGGTGGAATCATATTTAGCATCACTAAGCTTGTAACTTTCATAGGTCAATGGAGCCCTATTGCAATAGTGCCCCTACTAAACACAAAATTCCATGCATCGGCCTGTACTTCATATTCTGGGTCAAATTGGTCAAGAACAAGATCAATTTTTGTGTTGCAGCTTGTTTTTTCTTTTTCTTTTCCTTTTTAAAGCTCTGCAATGGCTTCATATTTGGGTTTTATGTCTGGTTTATTCCTCTCTCTAGTGAACTGCACTAAAGCTTAGTTAGGGGCATGGATGTATATTCTACATTTTGCATGTGTGCTTTATCTTCTTGAGCATGATTTCAATATCCAATAAACCTGCATTCTTAATTGAAAATGATGCCTGTGAATTCTTTTAGTTTTGAATTTATGTAAGAATAAATCCTTTATGGTAATGGAACTGCAGGAACCTCTTTCCGTATTAGCAGCTGAATACGAGTCAGGCAGCTCTATCTTGCTGAAGAAAATAAAGGTTTTTTATTGTGTGTTTTGCAGTTCTTCTCGCTTTTTCTTCTTTAAACACAATTGACCCTTCATCCAGGTGCTTGGTGAAAAATATGGCTCTATCAGGCGAACTAGGGGAGATGGGAACTGCTTTTTTCGAGGCTTTATGTTTTCATACCTTGTATGTATAGATATATGTTCTTCTCACAAATTCATCTCTCTTTATAGTTTGTATTTCATCATTTGAGGTTCTTGTTGGAAGGAAGTTAATACGATGTTGTAATTTTAGCTACTTAAAAAATTGTGAGTTGCCAAAATAGGAGCATATTCTGGAGTCACAAGATCAAGCAGAAGTTCATCGCGTCACAACTAACGTTGAAAAATGCAGAGAGACACTTCAAGCTCTAGGTTATGCAGACTTTACTTTTGAGGACTTTTTTGCGGTAAGTCCATCATATATATGTTCTTTATATTTCTTTTGTGGTTGCTATGTTTTGTTTATTTATTTATTTATTTTTGATAGACAATATATATATATATATATATATATATATATTGGCGCTTAAGCAAAGGGTGTAACAAAGTGTATATGATGTATGCATTTGGCGTCAAAATAGGCAAGCTATAAAAAGTAAGAATAATAAAAAACAAGCTCCCTTTCCTTACTTTTTTTGTTTTGGTTAGAAACAAAAGATATATATTAAATGAGAAAAGAAACATGAGAAGGATGAGGAATCCACCCCATGATGTAAAAGTCTGATCAAAAGAACTAAGCAAATATCCATTAACTGAAGAAGGCTATACAAAAAGTACAAAAGGCTGCTTGATCAAAAGAATTAAGTAAACCTCCACTAACCAAGGAAGGCTACACAAAAGGAACAAAAGGCCTATACAAGTAAAACATTCCCGTCGAATTGTGTCATGGAATGTAAGGGGGGCAAATGACAGAGAGAAGAGGAAATTGATTAAAGATGTGATTAAAACCCAAAAAGCAGATTTAGTGTGTCTCCAGGAAACAAAATTGCAGGAGATTACGAGTGCAATTGTGAGGAGTTTAGGGGTAGGAAGATGTCTGGAATGGGGGGCTTTGAATTCAAGGGGTGCGGCGGCTGGGGGGTGGTGTTCTAGGACAATAGGGTGCTGCAGTTGGAGGAAATGGAGGTGGCAATTATTCAGTTTCTTGCCGGTTCAAGAATGTTGAGGATGGTTTTTGCTGGGCGTTTTCAGGAGTTTATGGGCCCTTTGTGAAGGTGGAGAAAGAGGAGTTTCTGAGCGAATTGGGGGCCATCAAAGGGCTGTGGAACGAACCGTGGTGTGTTGCTGGCGACTTCAACATGATAAGATTCCCTTCTGAGCGGAGCCGTGGAGGTCGCCTGTCACCATCAATGCGGAGATTCACAGAAGTGATAGAGGAGTTAGAGTTAAGGGATTTGCCCCTTCAGGGGGGGATGTTCACGTGGAGTGGAGGTTTTAATAATCTCTTAAAATCGAGAATTGACCGGTTTCTTATCTCTGAAGATTGGGAAGCTCATTCCGGGAGTGTATTCAAGGTGTTTTGGCTAGACCAGTATCAGATCATTCTCCAATTATTCTTGATGGAGGGGGGATGAGGAGAGGGCCCACACCTTTCAGATTCGAGAACATGTGGCCGAAGGAGGAAGGCTTCAAAGAGGTGCTGAGGAAATGGTGGGAGGGGATCCAGGTTAGTGGGACAACCAGTTACATTTTGAGCGAGAAATTAAAGGCTTTAAAGTTGACTCTGAAAAAATGGAACACAGAGGTTTTCGGACAGATTAAGGTTAAGAAGCAAGAGGCTTGGAATTCATTAGATTTCTGGGACAAGGAAGAGAGGGTTTGCGAATTGTCCTTGGAAGAGGAAGAAGCTAGGAAGGAGGCAAGAGAGATGTATAAGAAGTGGGTCCTTTTAGAAGAAACGTCATGGAGGCAGAAGTCCAGGGAACTTTGGCTGAAAGAGGGGGATAGAAATACAAGGTTTTTTCATCAGATGGCTAATGCTCATAGAAGAAGGAATCAGATGAATAGAGTCAAAGTGAATGGGAGATGGTACAATGAGGAAAGGGAGATCAAAGAGGTGGTTTGCAGGGTGTACCAGAGGCTGCTGGCAGACCTGGGGGGGTGGAAGCCCAGGATAGATGCTTTGATGTTTGAAAGGTTGGAAGAGGGGGATGTGGAGGGGCTGGAGAAGCCTTTCACGGAGGAGGAGGTTTTTAGGGCTTTGTCAGGCTGTTGTGGCGAGAAAGCGCCAGGCCCTGACGGTTTTTCAATGGCTTTTTGGCAATTTTCGTGAGATTTTGTTAAAGAAGAGGTCATGAACTTCTTTAGGCAATTCCATGAGACCGGGAGCTTTGTAAGAAGTTTGAATGCAACTTTCCTAGTGTTGATTCCTAAGAAAGGGGGGGCAGAGGACTTGAAGGATTTTAGGCCAATTAGCTTGGTGGGAGGGTTGTATAAGTGGCTAGCTAAGGTGTTGGCTTATAAAATGAAGGGTGTCTTAGCCAAGGTCATCTCAACGTCCCAAAACGCTTTCGTGGAGGGACGGCAGATTATGGACGCAGTGCTGGTCGCTAATGAGGCAATTGACTCCATTGTGAAAAGCAATAGAGGGGCGATTCTCTGTAAATTAGACATTGAGAAAGCCTATGATCACGTGGATTGAGATTTTCTTTTAGTAGTGATGGAGAAGATGGGGTTTGGGGAAAGATGGTGCAGGTGGATAAAGTGGTGTCTATCCTCTGTTAGGTACTCAGTTATGGTGAATGGAAGCCCTACAGGTTTTTTCCAAAGCTCAAGGGGGTTAAGGCAAGGAGACCCCCTGTCGCAGTACCTTTTTGTAGTGGTGATGGAGGCTTTCAGTGTTTTGATAAAGAAGGCAGTGGCTGGGGGGTTTTTGGCGCCTTGTTTGATTCGGGGAAGAAGAGGCGAAGGGGTCCAGATATCACATTTGTTGTTTGCTGATGATACGCTGATATTTTGTGAAGCAAAGGAGGATCAGTTATTGTATATGGGCTGGTTGTTAATGTGGTTTGAGGCAATTTCAGGGTTAAGAGTAAATCTGGAGAAAAGTGAGCTGATTCCGGTTGGTAGAGTCGAAAATGTGGATGAGTTGGCTGATGAGTTTGGTTACAGGGTGGGAAAACTGCCTTCCACTTATTTAGGAATGCCGTTAGGTGCCCCGTTTAAAAGCGTTGCAGCGTGGGATGGAATAGAAGAAAGATTCAGAAAGAAATTGGCTATGTGGAAACATCAGTACATTTCAAAAGGGGGGAGGATTACTCTAGTGCGTAGTACATTGTCAAATTTACTAATTTATTTTATGTCGATTTTCCAGATGCCTAGAGTGGTTAGAATCAGATTGGAGAAGATTCAAAGGGACTTTTTGTGGGGTGGCGGGGCTCTTGTGCAAAAACCACATTTAGTAAATTGGTCAATTGTATGTTTAGACAAAAGAAGCGGAGGGTTGGGGGTTAAGAGTCTTGGGGCCTTCAATAGGGCTCTCCTTGGCAAATGGGTGTGGCGTTTTGCAAATGAAAGAAAGACTCTTTGGAACCAAGTGATCAGAGGGAAATACGGGGAGGAAAGAGGAGGGTGGAGATCTTGTGAGTCTAGGGAGGCCTACGGGTTTGGGTTGTGGAAGGCAATAAGTAAAATGGGACATCAAGTGAACCCTTTTGTTGGCTTTGTGGTGGGTGATGGTGAGAAAGTGAAGTTTTGGAAAGATAAATGGTGTGAAACCATCCTTTTGAGTGAGGTTTTTCCTTCTTTATTTGCTTTAGCTTTGAACAAAGAGGCTTGGGTAAATGAAGTGTGGACAGCTGAGGGGGAATGGGGGGGAAGTTGGAACCCTTGTTTCAGTAGACCTTTCAACGACTGGGAGTTGGAAGAAGTGGAAAGGCTATTTTGTTGCTTGGAGGGGAAGAAGGTTAGGGGGGATGAGGAGGATAAGGTGAAGTGGATGGCATCAAAGAATGGGGATTTTTCGGTGAAATCTTTGTATAGGACCATGCAGCCGGGGTCTCTTGCTTTTTTCCCTTCAAAAATTATATGGAACTCTTGTGTGCAGCCCAAATTGAGCTTTTTTGCGTGGGAGGCTTTTTGGGGGAGAGTCCTAACCTTGGATCGCTTGCAAAAGAGAGGTTAGGTTATGGCAAATAGATGTTTTCTTGGCCATAAGAGTGAGGAGACAATTGACCACCTTCTTATCCATTGTGAAAAAACGAGGGAAGTATGGATGGTGTTCCTTTCCTTTTTTGGTGTTTCGTGGGTTTTCCCCCGTTCGGTCAAGGAAACCCTTTTAGGGTGGAGGGGGTCCTTTGTGGAAAAAAAAAGGAAGGTGGAGTGGCAATTGGGACCGTTATGCTTGTTTTGGGTTATTTGGAAGGCTAGAAATTCAATTGCATTTGAGGATTGTGGGCTGTCCATTCAAAGGATGAAAGCATCTTTTGTGTATTTTTTGTGGTCGGAATCCAAATTGTGGATAAAAGATGGTCCTTCGACCTTAATAGATTTTATAGACTGGGTGTGTATGCGTTAAAGGAGATGTTTTTTTGTTTTGCCTTGTCCTTTGATGTTTGGGCTCTTTTGTAAGGGGGTAAGTCCCTTTATACTGTAATTTGGTGGGTCGCTTCTTTAGCGCCTCTTTGCAATACAATCTTATACTTATTGATCAAAAAACAAGTAAAACATTCTTGACCCTGTAGACCCAACTCTAGGGTGTACATAATGGAAGCCAACTAAGTTGGATTATACTCAAAGGATAGGGTTTAAAAATGTTTGTGCAGTTAACAAAAAAAAAAAAACATAAAAATGAATCTGATCCCACATCATCTTCGGCGTCTTCCAAATGTCCTCAAAAATCCTAACATTCCTTTCTCTCCACACAATCCACAACAGAGAAATACACACGATCTTCCAAAGAGTTTTGCCTCTAAAAGAATTTTCAAAACACTTGAAAGAAATCACCATCATATTGCAAATATTACTTGGCTGAACCCACTCCATCCTAGCCTATGAAAAAATTCTATGCCACGATCTCAAAGTAATCGGACAATGCAAGAAGAGATGATCAACAATCTCTCTGCTCCTCCTACAAAGGATGCACCAATCAGGGCTAAGGGCTTTGAAATGCTTTTTCACCTGCAACATGTCATTGGTATTTACCTTCTTATGTGCCACTAACCAAACAAAGACACCTCAGAGGGGACTTTTGATTTCTTCAAAAAATTAGCTGGGTAGAAAGGAACAAAATTTGAGACAATGGATAAGGCTAAAAAAAATGATTTAACTGAGAAAGAGGACGGTACCCAAATGGTCAGTGAATGATCATTTATGTACACTTTGATTCATTTCAAAAATGTATTCATTAAAGAAAATCTAATAGTTTGTTATGATTGTTCCAAGTCTTAAAAAAACCTTCTATTTCTTTTCTTCCACAACATCTAAAATAGACAAAAAGGAGTAACCTAACAAACTTTTTTCCGTTTCTTTCCCATGAAGATCTATGCCAAATCATCATGATTTTGCTTAATATTAGAATGCATCATCCAAGCCACGCTACAAAGAAAAAAACTAGTTATCATAGGAAACTTGCTTTAAGGCAATGAAGAAGCAAATTATTAGTCGATTCTTCCTCATCTTTGCACATATAACATCTAGTTGGCATCATCCATCCCTTGCTTTTAAGTTGATTGATCATTAAAATCCTTTTCCATATTGCTTCCCATACAAAGAATCCCACCTTCATATGTATGTAGGAATTCCAAACTATGTTTGTGGGAAAAGAATCTCTTCTTCCTCTGGCTAGGGAGTTGTAGAAGGATTTAACATGGAACTTGCTACACTGTGACTCCTTCCACCCCATTCTATCATTCTCATCTCTAGTGATTGAACTTGTTTGTTTTTTTCTATAGAAAGGCCATCATTCTTTCAAGCTCCCAATTGTGAAATTGTTGTGAGAAGCAAGGATTCCACCAACCTCCCTTCCTAACTTGCTGTCAAACCTTTGCTACCCATGAGCCTTTAGTGGTGACTATAGAGAATAATGTCGGGAAGAGCTCTTCTAAAGATAAGTCTCGACACAATCTATCTTTCCAAGATTTGAGCATTCTTCTATTGCCAACTATGTAATGAGATATGCTTTTAAAGGACTCCCACCTATTTCTAATTGCTTTCCGTACGCCTACCCTACAACCTTTCTTCACACCCCTTGAGCGCCATCTCCCTTTCCCAAACTTTTGTGCTACAACACATTTCCATAAGGACTCTTTCTCAATTTCAAATCTTCATTTCTACTTATCAAGGAGAGCCTTGTTTAGAAATAAAGAGATTTCTAATGCCAAGGCCCCCATACTCTTTTAGTAGGCTATGGACCATTTTTATTTATTTATTTATGAGAAACAACATTATAATATATTAAGGTCAGTAAGAATAATAAGTAGAATAGAAGGACGGGGAATCCTCCAAAAAAAAAAAAAAACTACAGAAAAAGTAAGTAAGAACCTCTAAAGTACTAAGTAAATCTATACAACTATAAGGTGCCACAACCTATATGGGAATAAGTCCTAGCCATCCCACACCTTTAGACCTACACACTAACAACCAGTCAAGTTGTATCATATTAAGGGGGATACCCTTAAAAATTGTAGTACAAGAGGCCTAAAAGGAGGCTAAGAAATGAATAATATCTCAAAGACCCTTTGAAGTTCTTGCCTTGTCATAAAAAATCTTAACATTTCTTTTCCACCACATAACCCACATCAAAGCAAGACAAACAAACAAATTGCCACTACACCTTGTCGCTAATGGTACTTTCCAACCCTTTATATGAGATGGTCATCATGTCACATGTACTCCTGGGAGGAACCCAGTCCAAATGAGTAAATTTGAATAGTTTATGTCATAGCCCCAAAGTTAAAGGATAGTGTAATAAAAAATGATCTACCATTTCACCACTCTCCATACACAATAAACAAACATTAGAATTGAGGGCTTTGTAGGGTATTCTCATTTGTAGCCTGTCATTGGTGTTTACCTTTTTATGTGTCACTAACCAAGTAGAGGACTTGACCTAAAACGGGGTTTGTGATTTCCAAACAAAATCAGTGAGGAAAAATGGAATTGAATTAATATGGTTAGATAAGACTAAAAAGAATGACTTTATTGTAAATGAACCTGAAGAAGATAAGGAATAATCTCTTGCATTAGGAAGAAATGGGGATAAGTGCAAACAAGAAAGAGGGGACATGAGTCTTTTAAGATCTCCTATTTCAAAATCCGAAAGATTGCAATGAAAGTTTAAATTCCAAGAGAAATGATTAGTGGACCCAAGAACTGATGAAATGATATTGTTTTTAGCCGTGGCAATTGTGAATATACCTAGGAATTGAGAACACAAAGGTTTGTCCTCCACTACAAGTCTTCCCATTAACGAATTCTCGTCCCATCTCCCGCAACCAACCAAGTGTATCTGGAAAAATCCTGAAAGACTTGTGCAATGGCTTTCCAGGGGCAATGATGCGACTGCCTGACAATAGTGTTGGCATTCCACCCATTAATATGTGTCCCATATATGCTTGGAATAACCTGATGCCAAAGAGAGAAACTTTCCTTAGGAAACCTCCAAGTCATTTCCCTAATAAAGCATGATTTCTTACAAAAATCTTCCCAAACCCTAGTCCCCTTTCCCCTTTAGGCATACACGCTAAGTCCCAATTAATGAGATGGTATCTCTTATGCTCCCAACCCTTGACCAAAGAAAATACCTTTACAATTTCTCAATTTTTAGTGTCATAGAAGAAAGGGTCTTGAACATGGAAATGAAATTGCTAGGAATATGGGACAAACACGAGTGAATAAGAGTTATCCTTCCACCTAAAAGCAAATAAGCTTTTTTCCACTCATCTAGTCTTCACAAAATTCTTTCAATCACCAAATCCTAGAGAACACTTGCCTTTGGGTTCCCCCCTAGTGGAAGTCCCAAATAGGGAATAGGCCAATCTAACACTTTGCAATCAAGCGCCAATGCCATCTCATTGAGTTGATCCTGATCAATGTTGATGCCAAACAAATTACTATTTTCTAGATTGACTTAAAGACTAAAAATAGGCCCAAATACTAACAAAATTATCTTTAAGAGTTTGTAATTTTTTTGGACAAACTCTAGAAAAAAAAGGTGTCATCTGCAAATTGCAGATGGGAGATTGTAGTCTTACTCCTTTCTATAGTGAAGCCTTCCAATAGCCTATTCTCCTTAGCCCTCAAGATCAATATACTTGACACATCAACTACAATGACAAAGACGAAATGAGATAGTGGATTTCCTTTGTCTTGAGCCTCTAGAAGTTTTGACCCAACCTTTGGCATTACCATTTACTAGAATTGCAAAAGAGATAGAGGCTAAACAACCTCTCATCCAAGTCCTCCATCTAAAACTGAACCCCCTCCTTTCAAGTACATGGTTTAGAAAACTAATCCACATGGTCATAAGCCTTTTCGAAATCAATTTTGAAAACTGCTCCTTCTCCAGATCATCTTTTTTCATCCACTACCTCATTGGCTATTAACAGTGCGTCTAGTATTTGTCTTCCATTAACAAAAACTCCTGGTGTGATATGGATAGTTTCATTAAGAACACCTTGTAACTGCCTTGATAGGACATTGGCTATAACCTTATACAAACAAGTGACCAAATTGATCAGTCTAAAATAGGACATCCTTTTGTTCTAACTCTTTTTGGGCTTTAGAGCAATGAAGGTGGCATTTGTACTCCAATTAACTACCCCACTTCTATGAAATTCTGAAGACACCCTTGCTAAATCCTCCTTAATCACATCCCAATACTCTTGGAACACAACCATGGTAAAGCCATCAGGCTCGGGAGCTTTGTCCTTATCTAATTGAACAATGGCTTGAAAAATCTCTTTTTTAGTAAAGGGGCGTTCCAACCAAGCAACACTCTTTGTTCAAATGGGTGATTAATCTAAGCTTTCTAACCTCAGACTTTCCAGGGGGGTTTGCATATAGTTTCCCAAAAAAGCAAGATCTTTGTTGAAATAGTGTCATTGTTATCTAAAATTACTTTCATCCTCCAAGACCTTGACATACTTCTTATTGCACCTGCCACTAGCCACCCTATGAAAAAATTTGAATTACAATCCTCTTCTTTCACCCACATCATCCTAGATTTTTGCCTCCAGTGCACCTCTTTCCTTAACAGTAACTCCTTTGACTCCTCTTTTCAGAAGGCCCTTTGCTCTAAAAGCTTGGGGGAAAGATTCCCTTCTTGCTTGATAGCATCAATGCTAGCAATATCATTAAGATGCTCATCTTCCTCTCATTTAACTCTCCAAAATACTCCTTATTCCATTCTTTCAGTTTGGATTTAACAAATTGTAACTTCCTCATGAACTTATGCCTTTCCCAACCATTGCTCTGAAAATCTCTCTAACAATTATTAAAACCATCTTTGAAATCTGGATGGAGTAACCACATGTTCTCAAATCTAAATAGAGTTGGTCCCCACTTGAATAGATTTGTGTCTAAGGCAATTGGGCAGTGATTTGACATCAATCTAGGAAGAGCTTCTTGAAGGCTTTGAGAGAAATTTTGCTCCCACTCATTTGAGTATAGAAATCTCTCCAATCTCTTACACACTGCGGCATTTTGCATATTTGACCAGGTTGGTCCCCACTTGGTTTTGGTTGCCTTGATATTTTATTTTATTTTGTTTTATTTTTTGTCATTTCATATATAAAAAGTCACTAATATTTCTTGTATGCATTCTCCATCAGTGAACAAATCTTGATACCTTGGCTCTAATAAATGAATAAATGGGAGGCTCTGGTGGTTCTATTTTGCAATTCTGTAGTCTTTGATATTTTTCTTGTTGCTTCTCCGTAGTCTCTTAGATAAGTCTTGGGTCCCCTGACTACAAGGATAAGGATTTGACCTTTGTCAAATAGACAGAAGTAATTCTTTTGGATGCTACTTGCTGCCTCCAGCTCTCTGATATAGTGGTTGGATGCTACTTTCCAATCAATGAACTTGGTATTGGAGCCTATGAGTTGGGATGGGTGCTGGTCCTTTATGGATTCCATTGTTTAAGCATTTAGAAAGGCCTCTGGTGCAAATCCTGATTGACACTCTTGTGTTCTCACATTCTGTCCACCTTGACTCTGTATAATATTTTCAATTTGTTCTGTTTGATCTTTGCATGTGGAATTATGAAAGAGTAAAACATGATGATAGTATTGCATGTAATCTTAGCGTGATGATTGAATTTTTTTTTCATTTCTTCTGATGATAATCTTTATCACCTCTCATCTTCATGATCTGCAGAAGCATTTCTGTTGAATCTCGCATCAGAAAAGAAAATAAGGAAAGAAAATGATATTATTTGGGGAATTTTCAAAACTTGAACTTTCACTTAGGTGAGCTCAAGGAATTGGGAGTTGTGTGGGATATTGATATCTGATAGTAGCTGTGACGGGATAGGATGGATTCTTCTTATTCGATTAGGTAGATTACTATTTGTGCTTGTAGTCCTGGCAATAGTGATGTAGGAAGCCTTATCTTGATGCTTGTCCTTTAGGTAATCTGGTATGGATAAGCACTAGGTGATTTAGTCCCTATGGAATTATTGTGATGACAGATTTTGGTATATTTTAGCATTTTCCCTCATGCTATGTTTGGTTCTTGGATAATTTGAGGAAAAATGCAAGAGAAAGAAAATAGAAAAGAAAAGTAGGAAAAAAAATGTAGATTTAAAGTCAACAAAAATTATTTTTATATGTTGCCTTAAACTCATTTTACTTTTTTTAACTATTTTATATAAATATGAAATAATTTAAAAATGCATAAGTTTCTAATCAATTTTAATTTTATTTGACCTTCTTTCATATTTTTCATTGTTAAAATTTGTGAAAACACGGAGAGAATGGTAAGGACTTTGAAGGTCTCTGAGGAGAGGAAGACCTTCTAGGTTAGGTTCGAGGGTGAGGTCGGAGGAGAATGGTGTCGCTAACAAAGCATAGTAAAGGCTCTGTTTTTGTCTTAGGCTTTGAGAAGGAAGAGGTTAGTTGGTTGATAGAACATTTGATGAAGGCCATTGAGATGAAGATTTTTATGGGTTTCAACAGAAAATTTAGAGGAAAGACCAGAGTCCATCTATTGGAGGTTTGCTTTAATGTTCATGGCAAGTTTATAAGATTATCAAAGTTCGCCTCCAACAGGAAGTCAACTTTTCTGGTAATACCTGAGGGAGAGAATGGCAGGGGATGGGAACATTTAAAGTCTGCGTTGTATTCAATGTTGGTGGTCCCTTCCTCGAGTTTTGATGAAAAGGGAAGGCAGAGCAAGGAAGAAAGGATTTTTCACAAACATGCGGGTCCCTTGCAACGCTCCTTTGCGAATGTAGTCAGAGAAGAAGGACCGAGGAGAGGCGGCCTTGTTCCAGTCGGGAGGTGGGCGAGGGCTGTGGTGTGCAAATGTCATGATGGTTCTGTTAATTGGGCTGAGATCGGCCGGGCTATGGCAAGAAGGCTAGGGCATAAAGGCGTGGTGACAATCGTCTCATTCGCCGGTGGAAAATGATTGTTTTTTGTAGAAACCTTAGAGGAAGCTTTCTCACTACACGATTCAAGGTTCATTAGGATTAAGGGTGGAATTACAGTCTTGTTGAGAAGATGGTCGCCAAAGGAAAATTCAGGGAAGGTTGGATAGATTTACGGGGCTTACCATTTCATTTATGGTCTGAGGTTCACTTGAAGAAAATTATGGAGCAGTGGGGGACGGTGACAGAGATTGATTGGCGAACGTTGAAATTGTTTGATCTAAGCAAAGCTAGGGTGAGAGTTGTAATGAAAGAACGATCGGTTCTCCGTGCTTTGACTGAGGTTTTAGATGGGGGTTGAGAATTCACAGTTTCAGTCGCAGTGGCTGGGAAGGAAAAACTGTAGGCAGGTTAGAGAGATGAGTGAGTCAGCTCGGCAAATGGCTGAGGTTCACACGGGGACAGATGGCAGAAAGAGGGTTGAGGAAGCTAGATCAATGGTTGGAAAGGGGTCTTCTGTTGGGGCAGTTGGCAGAACAAAGGAGTGGAGAGTTGGTCAAAAGGCTGAGAATGCTCCTGGGAGGACACGTGGAATGAACAGGACAACAGTGGGAAACAGCTGGCCCCAACCTCCACTGTCTTTCAGTTCGAATTCAAAAAGTCAAAGTGCAGGGTCTGCTGGGCCAAGGCAGGCTGGAGGAGAACAGGCTGGAGGGGGTCAAAGCCCAGTCAACTTTTGAGGATGGGATTTGGGCCTCCAAACATATGACAAGGGCCCATTCTTCTAGTAAGCCCAGTCCATAGTCTGAAATTGACATGGGCTGGAAGAGGGAAGTCCTTAGGAAAGGCCCGATTCAGTTGTTGGGCCAAGAGCTGGGAGGCAATCAAGACAGGTATACGAAGGGCCCTTTACACAAAGCTGTTCTTTCTGCAAAGGGGAAGGCAAAGGCAGACTACGAGGATTCTGAAACTCAACAGAGGGGCTCCGTGTTGAAGTGCAGTTCAAAGAAGCTGTGGAATGCTCTGCTTCCTTCAAGCTCTACATGCCGACAAGGGGGTCAAAGCCGAAGTGAGCCACTCATGACTAAGAGATCGTTGTTAGTTAGCGATGCTCTTCCAATGGAAGACGTTTCCGAAGCGGGAACACAATTGGTTCAAGGGTGTTCCGAGGAAGGAACTACGTTGACGAAGGAAAACGCGAAGCAAAGGAATCTTCTTATGGCTCCTTTTTTGTCAAAAGGGAAGGAGAAAATGCGCAATATTGCTAAAGGAGAAGACGGAGCAGGTTTTAAAGGTTTTTAGTTTGTTCTCATAGTGGATCTTCAGTCATGGTTCATCCTTCTTATCCCGCAACCAGAGAAAAAGGGCTTAACTCTGTGGGGTACTGTGGAATGACGGTAGTGGAAAATTTCGAGATATCTTCTCATCATTTTCCTTAGCCATCTTTGCCTTTTCTTTCTCCTTTCTCTGGCTTGGCTCCTCCATATCCGAGTCCTTCTGTTCCCGATATTTCCATTTCAGCCTTTCAGTCCTAGTTTCCTACGAAAAATCAAGTGTTATCTAAATTTTTTTTAAAAAAAAATGACATTGGAGCTTATCGTCTTGGGTCTGTTGGCAATCCTAACCGTGATGATGCGGTGTCCCAGATGGCTAGTTTGAATCTTTTGTCTGAGAGCTTTAATTATGTTAAGACCAAACCCAGCTCGCCTCCTAGGGCCCCTATTTTGGGTACAGTTAGCCAGGGAGACGCAGAGTTCTCCCAGATGGGTGGGTTCCAAATAGAAGGTCTTTCCCCCAACAAAATGGCTAAAGATTGTGAGGTCTTAAACTCCTTGGATATTAAGGTGTATTCAAGGCGGAAGAACAGAATTGCCAGAGATATTTGAGTTCTGTTGGTGTTGTTTTGGAGGTATAGGGTCAGTGAGGTGTTTTTATGAAGATAATAAGCTGGAATATCAGGGGTTTGGGATCTAGGAAAAAGCGAAGGGTGGTTAAGGATTTTTTGCAACTCCAGAATCCGGATGTAGTGATGTTTCAGGAAACAAAAAGAGAGGTGTGCGACAGAAGGTTTGTAGGTAGTGTCTGGTCGGTTAGGAATAAGGAGTGGGCTGCCCTCCCGACGTGCGGGGCTTCAAGAGGGATTTTGAACATTTGGGACTCAAAGAAAATGAGCAGTGAGGAGGTGGTAATTGGATCTTTTTCTGTCTCAGTCAAGTTCTTGTTGGATGGATGTGGACCATTGTGGGTGTCCGCAGTTTATGGTCCAAACAGCCCCTTAATTAGGAAGGATTTGTGGATGGAGCTGTTAGACCTTTTTGGCCTTACTTTTCCTTCATGGTGTGTGGGAGGTGACTTCAATGTTATAAGGAGAAGATAAAAAAAACTGGGTGGCTCTAGATTCACTTCTAGCATGAGGGATTTTTTTTTAGAACCCACTTATAGCATGAGGGATTTCGATGGTTTTATAAGAGAATGTCAATTACGAAATGCCTCTTTTACTTGGTCAAATATGCAAGAGTCATCGGTGGGTAAGAGATTGGATTGGTTTCTCTATTCAAATGGGTGGGAGCTTTCCTTCCCTCAAAGCCTTCAAGAAGTTCTTCCTAGATGGACATCGGATCACTGGCCGATTGTCTTGGATACCAATCCTTTCAAGTGGGGCCCAACACCTTTTAGGTTTGAGAATATGTGGTTGCAACATCCTAGTTTCAAAGAGTGCTTTAGTAGTTGGTGGAGAGAATTTGAAGGAAATGGTTGGGAAGGTCACAAGTTCATGAGGAAGTTACAATTTGTTAAGGCAAAATTGAAAGATTGGAATAAGAATACTTTTGGAATGCTTAAGGAAAGGAAAAAACCATCTTGGATGATATAGCTAACATTGATGCCATTGAATAAGAAGAGGTTCTCTCTTCTGATCTTTCTGCTCAAAGAGTTGTAAGGAAAGGGGAGCTAGAGGAAATAATTTTGAGGGAAGAAATTCATTGGAGACAAAAAGCTAAGGTAAAATGGGTCAAGGATAGGGATTGCAATTCAAAGTTGTTTCACAAAGTGGCTAACGGGAGACGAAACAAGAATTTCATCAAATTCTTGGAGAATGAAAAAGGTTTGGTCTTGGACAATTCCGAGAGCATCACAGAGGAGATATTACTTTATTTCAAAAAGCTCTACTCGAATCCTCCCGGTGAGTCTTGGAGAGTAGAAGGTATTGATTGGTCCCCTATATCAGAAGAGAGTGCTTCTAGGCTGGATTCCCCTTTCTCCAAAGGAGATCTTTAATGCCATTTTTCAGTTAGATAGGGATAAGGAGTCGAGGCCTGATGGTTTCACCATTGCAGTGTTTTAGGATTGTTGGGATGTGATCAAGGATGACTTAGTGAGGGTGTTTGCAGAGTTTCACAATAGCGAGATTATTAATCAAAACACCAATGCCTCCTTCATAGTTCTTTTGCCCAAAAAGAGTCAGTCAAAGAAGATTTCTGATTTTGGACCTATTAGCTTGATCACTTGTCTCTATAAGGTAATAGCAAAGTCTTGTCAGGGCGATTAAGAGGAGTACTACACAAGACCATCCACTCTACTCAAGGTGCTTTTGTTCAAGGGAGACAAATTCTGGATGCAGTTCTTATAGCCAATGAGATTGTGGATGAGAAAACGCGATCAGGGGAGGAAGGAGTTGTATTCAAGATAGACTTTGAAAAGGCTTATGACCATGTGAAATGGGATTTTTTGGATCATGTGTTGGAGAAGAAGGGATTTAGTTCTAAATGGAGGAGTTGGATGAGAGGTTGTCTGTTGTCGGTCTCTTATGCTATTCTAGTGAATGGTAATGCTAAAGGGTGGGTCAAGGCATCTAGAGGTTTAAGGCAAGGTGACCCTTTATCCCCTTTCCTGTTCACTATTGTTGCAGATGTGTTGAGTAGAATGTTGTTGAAAGCTGAGGAAAGAAGTTTTGCTGGAGGGCTTCAGATAGGTAGAAATAGATGTAGGGTGTCCCATCTGCAATTCGCAGACGATACCATCCTCTTTGCTAACTCTTGTGCGGAAGAACTGCAAACTCTTAAGAGCTTATTGTTAGTGTTTGGTCAAGTTTCTGGGCTTAAGGTCAATCTTGACAAGAGTAATCTTTTTGGCATCAACCTTGATCAGAATCATCTCTCTAGGTTAGCCTTGTTGCTTGACTGCAAGGCTTCAGATTGACCTATACTTTATCTGGGTCTTCCTTTGGGAGGGAATCCAACTGCTTGTGGATTCTGGGATCCAGTGATTGAGAGAATCTCTAAGAGATTAGACGGGTGGCAAAAGGCTTACTTATCTTTCGGTGGTAGGATAACTCTTGTACACTCATGCCTTTCCCACATCCTTAGCTACTTTCTTTCTCTGTTTAAGATTCCCGTTTCAATGGCTGCAAAAGTTGAGAGGATGCAAAAGGATTTTCTTTGGTCAGGGGTTGGGGAAGGTAAAAGAGATCATCTTGTTAGTTGGGATGCAGTGTGTAAGCTGAGGGCAAAAGGGGGTTTGGGGATTGGGAAGATTCCTTTAAGGAATCGTGCTCTTTTAGGGAAATGGTTGTGGAGGTTTCCTAGGGAGAGTACAACTCTGTGGCATTAGGTCATTCTTAGCATCTACGGGACACACTCAAATGGTTGGGATGCCAATACTTTAGTCAGATGGTCACATCGTTGTCCTTGGAAGGCCATTGCACAAGTCTTCCAGGATTTTTCCAAGTATACTCGGTTTGTCGTAGGAGATGGGGAAATAATTAGCTTTTGGGAAGATTTGTGGTGGGGGGACTAGATCTTCAAAGACCAATATCCAAGACTATTTAGAGTAGTAATGGATAAAAATATTCCTATATCTTCAATTCTCGGTTCGGCTCGCCCTTTCTCATGGAACTTTAATTTTCGTCGTAATCTATTCGATTCTGAGATAGAAGATCTAGAACGCCTCATGCGCTCTCTTGATTGTATGCATTTATCCACTTCCGCTTCAGATGCGAGATCTTGGTCCTTATTGTCTTCAGGATTGTTTACAATCAAGTTTTTCTTTACAGCCTTGTCCCAAATGCCTGATTCATCACAATTTTTCCCCACTAAGTTTGTATGGAAATTGCAAGTCCCTTTCAAAGTTAAGGCCCTTTGTCTAGCTTGTGGCACACAATAAGGTAAATACCAATGACTTGTTACAATTGAGGAGACCCCACAAAGCTCTTAGCCCTAACATTTGTAAGTTGTGTATGGAGCAAGGAGAATCAGTAGATCATCTCTTCCCACATTGTTCTGTGTCATTGGGGTTGTGGCACAAACTACTTCAGCTAGCTAAGATGGATTGGGTTCCTCCGAGAAGCATTTTAGGCATGATGTTCATCAATTATAAAGGTTTTGGCAAATCCAAGGGAGGGTTAGTTTTGTGGCAAAATGCGTGCATAGCTTTCATATGGGTTGTGTGGCGGGAAAGAAATGCTAGGATATTTGAGGACAAAGCTAGGAATTTTGAGAATCTTTGGGACTCCATCCATTTCCTTGCTTCTCTTTGGGCTTTTTATTCCGCGGTTTTTAAGGGCATTCCCCTTAACGTATTACAACTAGATTGGCTAGCAGTGTGTAGTTCCAATGGGACAGTATAGTCAAGGGTGCTTGTGCATAGATGACATAGTATAGTGTCTTGTTATCTTTTTGTGTTGTTTAGTTTTACCTTTGGCGGGAGGATTCCTCATCCTCCTATTGTACTTCTTTTTCTATCAATATATTCACGCGTGGTTTCCTATCAAAAATAAAATAAAATATTTTTCATTGTTAAACCAAACACAAGAAAATTATTTTCCCTAACATTTTTTTATTTCCTTAGTATTTTCTTGGAACCAAACATAGCATTAGAGATGCATTTATTTGATTAAAGAGATTGTGGATTCCTAGGTCAGCTAACTCTAGGACAGGTTGGAAAACTCTAGATTGACATTTCAATGTGGGATACTTTTCCTGATTGGAATTTTAAATTGCTTTTTTTTTTAACTGTTTGACATTAATCTTTCCTGGGGAGAGTCATACTCATTTCCCCATTTGAACAATGCTTTCATTTTCTATTCAAGAAGTGTAAAGGGAAAAGAAGTGTGTGTTGCTAATGTTGGACTCAGGAATGACTTTTGACTAGCAAACTTTGATTAAACTGTATTTTCTTTTTCTTTTTCAAAGATTATATTTTTCGATAGTATTTAATTCCTTTTACACCAACTCTCTTTGACTAAATCCATGTGATAATTTTCAGTTATTCCTTGAGCAGCTGGAAAGTGTTGTCCAAGGAAAGGAGACTTCCATAAGGTAAAAACCATTAAAATTGTTTTTTCACCTTGGCACTTTTATTAAGAGCCTTGCTCTGAGATGGTGCATTTGATGCCAGAGTTTTTAGTTATCTCTGTCTTCATTTAAGCAAATCAAAAGACTCTTGAACAAGTGTGATTAATACTAGATTGCTCATTTCAGTCATGATGAGCTTGTAATAAGGAGTCGAGATCAGTCCATATCCGACTATAGTGAGTGACTTTGAACTCATGTAGTTTTCTTGACCATTTTTGTATAACCTGACACAGTTCTTGTTTAGTTGTAATGTTCTTCAGATTTGTAACCTCTGGTGAAATAAAAAGACGCTCAGAGTTTTTTGAACCCTTCATATTGGGAATGACAAATGCTACAGCTACAGTGGAGCAGGTTTATTCTCTGTCTAAATCTTGTATGGTTATCGCCATCAATATTTTCCATCTTTCCATGGTAGATCACTATAGTATTGGCATACAGGTCGTGTCATGCCTTTGTTATGATAACTAAAATCTGTAGTTTTTGAGGCTGGAAATAATAAGAATGGGTGCTGGTTTTCCCTGGCCTTAATTACTATGGAATTATTTGCATCTGACCCATGGTTTCCATGTGGGCTTTGTTCATTTGGAAGTCATTATTCTTCTCTTGATTCCAAGGCACATGACTGGTTGCAGTTCAGTTTTGTTTACTTCTCTTGACATACATACATGCATATTATATATATATATATTCTTCAGTTTCATCCACAACCTCTTTTGGGTGTCACTTTCTTATATGTTGCCTTTTATTTCACCATAGTTTTGCAAGTCATCAGTGGAACCAATGGGCGAAGAGAGCGACCATGTGCACATTACTGCATTGTCTGATGCACTGGGTGTGCCAATCCGTGTTGTGTACCTGGACCGGAGCACTTATGATATTGATCATGTCATCGTAAATCATCATGATTTCATTCCCTCTGCTGGTGATCTTCCCAGTGCAGGTGGTGGGAGCTCTGAAACCACCAAGCCCATTGTAACTTTGCTATACCGACCAGGCCATTATGATATTCTATACCTTAAGTGAAGTTCACCTGTTCTGGTAAAGCTGCTTTCATGGGCATTCTTTTTTGTTTTTCGGGTTATGGAGTTTTTTGCTTGACTATGCATGTATTACAGGAACTGAAAATGTCCTGGTTCGTGAATTTGTATTGGCAGGACATCAAGTTCTGTGAGGTGAAGACTCGAGCTCTTTCATGCCCTTCATGCTGTAACTTGTGGTCCCGAGTGTTGATATGCTTCTGAGCTGTGTGAGTGAGGACAGATGATGACCTGGTAAAGTTTTTTTGCTTTAAATGGAGGATGACATAACAATTAGCGTGTCTTTACATGGTCTTCATTCATCTGGATGAACTTTTATTGCTAAAAATGAAAACTGTAGATTCTGCAATCAAATTCAAGGTCTAAACTTCCAATCTGAACCTTTTCTTCTATGGTTAACATTTCTCTTTGTCCTACCAAAGTTCTTAAAATGGTACCAGCTTAAGATTTTAGTTTTGCTGACACTGAATCCTAACACCCCAAACCTAGTGCCTTCTCACCAACTCTCTGCATCTGTGCCTATACTGGAGGTTTATTTTGGACTAGGGTCCTTGGCCTAGTTCAGAACAAAAAATGCAGATCGGCATGTCATTTTTGCAGGAATATGTTGAACCATGAAATCTCATAGACTTGTAGTACTGTTGCATATCTGCTTTGATCGGGCTGTTGAAACCAATCCATCTACAGTTAAAACTAAAAGTTACTTAACATAGAATTTGCGGAACCAGTGTGAAATGGTTGCCAGCCCTTTTGGTGTCCAAATAGAAAAAAAGTCGGCAGATTTAATGGTTGAATTAAATTCCTAATGCCGTATTTTCTGTGCACTCTTTTAAGGTTCCATACTTCCATTTACTTGACGAAGGGCATGATATGATATGTTTAACTGAATGTTTATATGCATTGTGATAACATTCTTGATTCAATGACGAGACTTCACCACAAAATGGTTGAATAAAACTCAAATAGACAAGGTCTGGTGTCCTGTTGTTGGGAACACAAGAGGTACAATCAGGACTCCATCCTGAAAGTGAAACGAAACGTCTGCTAGAAGACGCGAGGAAAACTAAGAGAAAATTAATGATATGTTTAAGAATTACTTTTTGAAACAGTTTTATTTTTAAAATAATGGTCATATAATTTAAAAAAAAAAAAAGTTTTTTAGGACAAATTTTAGTTATTTTGGAGTGTTTTTATTGTAGATATACATTCAAAAAAAGTGTAAACGGTTTAAAATATATATATATATATATATATATATGATATTTTTACAAATGTTCAGTCAAGAATACAAATTGGATTAAAAATAATTGAGAATTGTTTTTAAAAGTTTTTCACAAAATTTGTTATTTGAAACTTATTTGTAAAAACCATATCAGGAAGGTTCTGAAAGGCCTATTTAGAAATTCAAATACATATATATATATATATATATATATACACACGTATATGTTTTTAATAAGTGAAAACTACTTTTTTCCATTCGAAGGTGCATAGAAAAGATTTAAAATTTATTTTCAAAATAACCCATTTTCATAACAAGTTTAAAACAAATTTTTATAAAATTGTTTTAAATAAATATAACATTTGTAACATGTTTTTAAAATTATAAAACTATTTTCCAATTTAAAGAGTGAACATACCATTTCTAATGACTATTTTGAAGTCAATTATTAGGCTTTATTTGGGAAGTGCTTTCTAAAATAGTTTTTAGAAATAGGTTTTAAGAATAATTTTTAAAAATTGTTCTTTAATATTTTATAGAGTCAAGTCTATTTGAAAACTTGAAATATTTTTAATCTGTTTTCTATGTTTTTAACGTTTCATTTTTAATCATTTTTTATATTTGTATAATTATTTTTTAAAATAATTTTTAGAAAACAAGTGAAAACAACTAAAAACAATAAAAACAAAAATTCTTTGTAAACACTTTGTTTTTTTTTTTTTTTTAAGAATAGAAAATTAATTTTGGTTTTATAATTATCAAACATTTTATTTTTATTTTTTTTGTTTAACGCATAGTTTTATCACAAAATTCATAATAACAAACTTATTAAATTTTTAGATATAATCTTTAGTTCTAAATTTATAATACATATATCATGCATGTTGAAATCTCTCTCGTCGGCTCCAAAGTTTCAATTTTTTATATTTACTAAACTAATATATTAAGTAAAAAATTTTATTCATTAATTATCATTATTTTTAATGTTAAAATTGAAATCATTCAAATAAAAATTTTAATATTCATTGTAGAAATAAATCTAATTAACTTCAAGCATGATATTTGATAACAAGAATATAAGTTTTCAATTTTATCTCTCTTTGACAATCAATTTTTAATTTTATCATACATTTTAAACAATTAATATAATAATTTATTTTTAAAAAATATTATCTTTAATTATTCTAAAAAATTATGAAAAGCGATCAAAGGTGCATATATCATTGTATTGTATCAATACATCTCATATCACATTTTGTATGGTATATTTATCATAAGATGCGCCAAAGATATAATATAGATTATGGTATGCACCAATTTTTACAAAAGAATATATTATCTCGTTATATTATACATTTTTAACAATTATGGTACTAATAGGTTTAATTGGCTATAATTATATTAACAAGTTTAATAAATCACAATCATGTTATTTGGTAGTCTTTGTCAACCCATACATGATCTAATCACTCATTTATCAAATAGGTTAAACAAGTTCATTTCGACACAATTATAAAACGAGTCACATTCGATTTAGTAAATTTTTACCATTTCTCACCTCAACACGATACAAATCCAACCCATTGCCGCCCTGAATCCATATCCCATACCTAGTTTATTTAAATATTGAGAGGCTCAAGTGAAGCAATGTAGAGTTAAGGATTCCAAATACATGATAAATGTATTCCTTATTATATAAAACCAGACATAGGTTGACACCATTGCTGATACTCAACCTTGTAGGCAACTTAATACATAAAAGCTGGGTCAACAGCAGCATATATTCTCTAAAATAAAAGCTCATTACGAAACATTGAGTGGAGAACGAGGTGTCAGATTATGAGATCAAGCAGTACATCAGGACGATTTAGGAAAAAAAAAGAGTATCCACCCTTAGATAAAGGTCATAAAGTCATGATATAGTAAGGACCCGACATCTCCCTCAATAACAATGGTACAAAGTGCCCTCAGGTCATCACTTACAAAAAATTTTCACATCAAAGACCTCTCAGTCTCAGCAATTACACACACAAACAAGAAAACCAACAATGTGAAAAAGATCAAAAAAACCCGGATGAGGAAAATGCGAGAGAAAGAAAGGTATACCAGAGAAGAAGCCTCCTGGGATCATATTCGAAAATATCTCTTCAGCGCTCAGTGACTCCTGTACATATGTAATAGTTTTAAATAATACTCTCCAGACCACCCAAAATTTTGAAGCTCCACCTGTTGCTCCTTTTTTCTAACCGTCCCTGTATTACAGAAACCCCCACAAAAACGGGAATAACACTTAGCTTTTGTCTAAGCATTTGTACTCTAAATGTGTAAGAGGCTTTTCAGAGGCATCAAAAGTGGTTTTTTTTTTTTTTTTTTTTCTTCTTTTTGGTCAGCCATCCCTAATATGCGGTTATTAGGATTTGGGTTGGACAATTCAAATTACTTGGTCTCAGTCCCTCTAATAAGGTTAGTGCCCACAATAAAAAATGGCTTGCTCAGTCTGAATCCTTTGTTGAACCTGAAGATGAGTCTCCATTCGAATAGTCCTCCCCACTTGTCAAATTTGGTGGACTTCCTTGGTGGTTGTCCTCATTGGAGCTGGTTCGAGTTTTTCCAGGTCTAGATCGAACATTTACTCCCATTGGGAAAGGCACCTGCCGAGAAAAAAGGTCCATATAAGGTTTCTACATTTATATCATCATTATTATTTTTTGTGTCCAGATCTGTTCTTTTCCCTAGCAGAGATAGGTCTAGGGGATTGAAGCCCATGCTTCGCTATTAAATGTTCAGGGAAAGTTCCCTCATTAAAGTTAGGTTGCCTTTATCTTCAAGTTTCTGGATTTCCTCTTGTCCAGGTAAATGTATAACTGATTAGAGTCCTCTATGTGAAGTATGTAGAGATCCTCATACCTGATCACCTGCATTGGGACCATCAGTATGGAAGAGAATGGGACGACATCGCTTATCCTCATTCATCAGGCTTGAGTTCTGGAAATGGGCAATGAGAGCAGCCTTTCCCTGTATGCGGGCATATGCAAGTGATGCCACCTTTTCGCTATTGAACTTCTCCCATTTCTTTCCATTGAATGCCTGCCAAAATTGGGTTTAAATCTTTTTCAAGTAATGAATCATAATAGGTAACTCGAGAGAAGCTCTAATGGTAACATACAAACTCTTTTAGGTGGTGTTTGTTTTTTTAACTTTTTGCTGAAAACAATTGCTTTCAGATTTTAGATTGTTTGTTTTTCTATTTTTTGTTAACTTATTACTCATTTCTTAATTTTTTTTTGTTAAATAGAAAAAACTAAAATATTTGGCTTTTTCTAAATGCTAAAAAGGAACATATTGGTGTTGTTTTACTTCTTAATACTTACTAGAAATAAAATATTAAAAAAATAAACAAGTTACGTCTTAAAACTATTAAACACTATTTAGTTTTAAGTTCTATTTAGAATTAAGTAAAAAAAACAAACACCACCTTAGTCATTTTATAACTTAATAGAAACAAACCTGATAGAATGGAATAATCTGGCAAGGATCGGTCATGTTGATAAAGGCATACCCTACATTGCATTTGTTCTGCAAAAATAAATAAATAAATTAAATAATTAAATAAAAAGGGGTATAGACCAAATGAATTGTATAACACACAAGGAAGCCAAAGTGAAATTTAAATGGTAATAGTGATTCCTCCCTCAATCATCATCCCCACTCTACATGATAAAAGCATTTCTTTCTGGTAAAAAATGCACTTGCCTTGAAATCAATAGGTAGATAAATGAAATCATAAGTCCCCCGGTGGCGTTCATCAATTGCAGCCAAAAGCATCTTTGAAGTATATCTGCAATTATCATCATTCAAAATCAGAACTAGTAAGAAAGCAAGAAGAGGTTTCAAGAAAAAACAACTAAACAAATCTGAAAGATTTATTCTATTGCAGTGAGGTTGTAAGTATATGTAAGTGAAGGCATTTGCGAAAACAGACGTGGATGGAAACTAAAACTCCCATCTATATCATTGGAGAGGCACAAGGGTTTCTAGACCTAAATGACACAACCTGGAAAATCACTCAATTAACGGTTACAATTTGGAAGAAGACACAAATGAAATTGTGTACTGAACACAGCTGTCAATATGAGTAGGTGCATTGGCACTAGCTCCTCTCATATTCAAGCAATATAACATGTCATCTATAGAATTTGTTGCTTTCTTATTACTGCTAAATCAGAACTGGTTAGATATTTCTGGGCAATTTGCAATGTATAAGCATTACAAGAAAATAAATATGGGCAAAAAAGAAAGATATATAAAAAGAGAAGCACTAATTTTCAAAAATCAAGCAGGAAAAAAAACAGCTAGTAGGAATATCAATATCTAGCCACTGAGACCAACAACCCAACCAAAAAAAGTACGGCTGAATCAGTTTGTCCAGCATCTGATTTAACTTGGAATTGTATTTTAGTAGTAACTCAAAAATCTTGCTTCTACACTGAAATTTGTTTCCCTAGACTCTTTGTTTTCATGGATTTTAGATGTACGAAAAAATTCAAAAACCGTTGGTATTTGAAGCAACTGAAGGTGAAATTGATATTGGACCTCTGATTTTAATTCCAAGGCAGTGATTCCATGAAACACGATAGAGCCTGAGGAGTTCTAGAATTCAATTCATAAGCCCTAATGAAACACACTCGAGCAAGATGCACTCAGGCTAAAAGGAGATGCTATCAAGGTAGTGATCATAGCATTGTATGGCTGGATTTATTTTTATTTTTTAATTTCCTTCCTGCATTTCTAACCAGCACACACTGGGAATAGCAGTAGTGAAGTTCAAGGATAAGTAGTTCTCTCCTGCATGTCTGGAAACAAACCTATAAAAAACGATAAGAAACATCCAACTATGAAAAATAGAATCAAAGTGAAATGCCACATACTTGTTGGGAATGTTCTTTATCATGAGTGTTGTCCGGGTGTCCTCCCCTCGCAGTATGCGGTCAATATCAAGTTCATATTGTTTCTTGTTGTCAACCTGATTGGAACTGTTGTCATTTCTACGGCTTCTAGAACGCTCATTAGGAGGGTCAAAGGAACTCATCATAGGAATCAGTTGGCTTCTGCCAGGAAACATCAGGCACCTCTGATGATGGGAGTGCAGTCCAACATTTTTAGGGGGAATGGAAAGATCTATGCAGTTCCCACCAACAGAAGGGAAGATATTATGAGGAGCAAATTCCAAAGGATGCAGTGAGTTATTAGAAATTCTCATACTCCCAAGAGAACCTGGATGAAACCCAGAAGCCTCAGAGGATTCCCCAGCATAGGTATGCCGCCTGTCCCAGATAGAAGGATTAACAGTTGGTGCTGATCCCACATGGTGGTTATTAATAGATAGCATAGTATTCAGCATATGAGATGGTGCCCTAGGAAGTCCATGCAATCTAGGTGGAGGATGAGCAGTGCCAATCCCATTCATAAAGGATGGTGAGTTCGGCCACATCATGCCTGGAGACTGAGGGTGATGCGAATTACTCCACATATAATGATGTCCAGGAAGAGGACAACTTCCATTTCCAGAAGAACCAAAAACTGGACAAGAGAGCAGAGATCAGTTACTTCAGTATAATGGAAAAAATCAAATTCAACTGACTAAATCCCATGTTACTTCAAGCTAAAAAAAAAAGCTTAATTATTCATTGCGTGAAGCTCCCTGTTATCTTAACTTTATGAAGGTTCACTTTAGCAACGTGATGAATACCCAACCAACACTTAAAACACAAATACTGTGATCCACAAACAAAAAGCAATAGATAAGACAAGAAGTTAGCAGGTTTCTCCACCTTTCCACATTCTAAAACAGCACAAGGATATACATGAAGCATGTGCATCAGCGCTATTCTACTATCTTCAGACATTTACAATGGCTTCATGGAAAGCAAGCTGGCTGGCTTGAGAAAGGCCAGTTGCAAGCATATCACAATTGCATATTTTGCCCTCTTTCATTTACATTTTTTTTTTCTGGGAATGCAAAAGCTTTCATCCTGGTACCAGTATGTATGGCTTTAACAGCTATTTAAGAGTAGGGAACAGATGCATAAAAATGAAAACAACCTAGTGATTCATCACACTTACCACCATCATTAAGTTCAACTGTGAGGCCATTCGAGTTTGCTCCAGACAACTGCCTATTCTCAATTCTTTCTGGCCTGGGATTGATGTTGGCAGCCATGGTGCCCACAGGATTGCAGGGAGCACCATTACCTAAACCATCATTATACTCTGGGAGTGAATGAGGGTGCAAACTTTGTGTGCCTCGAAAATCAAATTTCAATTGGCCCTGTGAGCGGCTGGACTCAGCAAGACCAGATTGACTGCCAACTGATTCGACAGACAAGAGAGAGGGTAAGGTGTTCGGAACACTAGAAGAGATCCCATGATGAGACACATTTTCCAGGAAGGGTCTAATAGGAAATGGGATTCCAGAGTGTACTCCCATAATTGTTCCATTCTCCATGCTGCTAGAGGTAATTGCTCCAAGTGAAGCTGGTCCTGTTAACAAAGCTTCATGAGACAACATAAACACGTTTTATCTAGAATCCATATTCTATGAGCAGGGTATCATATTAGCAGTAACCATACCAGGGAATCCTGTTGTTGAGTTGTTAGGAGTGTTATTCTGTTGCAGATAAAGACCTGATTCATCTTCCTCCAGCTCAGAAGGCAATTGTTGCATCAAACTGTAGAAAAGGGGAAAATTCAGAAATAAACTCTAAAAGAAAAAATTAACCCAAAATAAATTATCACAAATTAAAATGAGCCAGTCCCAGTCAATATTATCAACAAACTTAATTAGAAGTATCAAACACCATCATTAAGTAGGAATGCAGGTTTTGGACTTTCTGTCTAAAACTGATTGTTAAATAAAATATCCTCCGAAATCATTTTCTAATTTCAAAATAGGCTACAGTAAAAAGGAAAACAAAGAGAAAGAAAGAAGAAAAAGGGATAGTTATTGTGCTTGTTGGACAATACCCACCGTCTTGCACCACCAGGACGGCTTGGTTCAAGTTTAATCCGTTTCCCAGCAATATCACTTCTATTCAAAGCACGAAGAGCAGCTTCTGCAGCTCTTATATCATAAAACTCTACAAATTTGTGATGACTTCTGTGTGGAGTTTCACGGATCTGCATTCCAGGAAGAGGAACTAGCCAAATCACTCATGTCCCAATTGTACTTGATAAGTGCAATGCAGAAAACTCACAAACAACTCACCTCTTTAATCTCTCCATAAACACCAAATATCTGAAGTAGTTCATCATTTGTTACAGAAGGATCTAGGTTAAAGACCACAAGGGTGCCCTGATTAACATCCTTTTCTGGAGGGTTGTCCTAACAAAGATAACCCACAAGGCAATGAGTCAAGCAACAAGATTCATGCACAAGTGAATAAAGCATGTAATGAAGATACTAAAACAGCATACCTGCAAAAATAATGATTATCCTAACAAGTGATAACTACAAAGCTAACATGAGGATTACTTAATCAAAGCAATAAATGCCACATGCTCTACATAGGATGAAAATAAAGAATCACACCTTTGGAATAGAATAATGAATGTCAAGCTTCCTACGCCTCAATGGTTTGTTCTGGAGTGCTCTCATTGCATTTCGGGCTGCTCTTATATCATAATATGAGATCATAACAAAACCACGATGCTTGCAGGCCGTATAAAGGGCACGAATATCTCCATATTGCTGTGCATTCAAGAAGAAAATATTAATAAACAGGTGCACCCAAAGAGACAAAAACATTGATAGAAATAAAGTCAGATCACATACCTCAAAAAGGATCCGTAACTCAGAATCTTCAACATTGCTATTTATATTTCTCACAAACAGTGTCCTAGAAGGATGTTCACCATAAGGGTGTTCCCCAACTGCTGAACCATTAGATCCTCCTAGCTGACCATTAGACATTCCTCCAGGATATTCAGAATTTCTTTGTCCTGCAGAGGACCCATCATCCCCTAAATCCATCCCTCCAACACTGCTAAAAAGGTCTATATCTTCTAAATCATCTCCATTACTGGGTTGGACAACATAGTCAAGCACATCAGCCACTCCAGAAAGCAAGTCATCCTCATTAGGGAGGAGGTTTCCAATGGTTTGGGCCTCAATTTCCTCAAGAGATTCAAAAAGGTCCTCTTCCTCATGATGAGGGGCAACAGTATCAACAGAATGGCCATATAGTCCATTGTTTGATGATAATCTCACTGCACCACAAAAACCCATATTGAAAAAACAGGAACACACATACCAATCAATCAGCATCAATAGCTTCAGAAAATCAACAAGCTGGAAACTGATTCAAGTCATCAATGCAAGAAGTAGTAGGACAACTATTTAGCAGTTAAAGCATACGAACTGACACCAGTGGACTGATGGGAAAAGGAGACTTACACTTTCTATTAAATAATTCTGACAGTGAGCTTGAGAAGAGACCATTCTCATACTGAGAACCAGTCATATTAATTTTGTCACCTTCCATAAAATAGGATGCTGAATGTACATTCGCATTAGATCTTGTCCCTAGATCATGTTCCACAGTTCTCCACATATCCAAGGAATTTCTGACTACTCTCTCTGCTCCCACAGCATGCCTTTCGGAGCTAAGATTCACTTTCTGGTCCCGGATTAGGTAGGGCTCTGATTGCTCCCAGCAATTCACCGTCTGAGATTCTGTTCGTATAAGTTTCTCCATGGGTGAAGAAGCAATTGATTTGCCACCTGCTGTTTATGATATTCCATCCACTATTACTCAAGTTTCACACAGTAATAATATCAATAAATTCAAGAATTGGCTTTACAGGCCTAAAAGTTCAATAAACTAAAGTCCATGTCCAAGCATCTTCCATGCACAAACTCATGAAATGATTGCAACTCTCTTCACCAATCTGGTCCTCTTGAATGCAGGGATAATAGTAAATTCCTGTTATTGAAAGCCTGTTGGCTTAATTCCAATTTTCTTCAACTTAGTACCAAAATGTAATTTGAAATATTATACTAGCTATTATATTCTTCCACAAGAAACTGACTGGATTAAATTCTCTTAAAAATCCATTAAATGATATTCATTTCCGTATGCTCCTATAGAGCATCAGCAGTGAGACCATAAAAAACTTATGCTGCTCTTTGAAGTAGTTTACCAAACTTTCAGCCATAAGCAATTTTTTTCCATGGATGTATGAGTGGTTCCTGTTTCCAGCGGGGATTTAAAACCATGAATTTCCCTTTGGGGATAAAAGCGTGTAATACATGATTATCTATAGGTTAAGTATGCATTATTTATTGCTCTTTGGCAGTCATAATAGAGTTTTATTCTATAGATTTGGTCGGTTAACAAAGTAACAAGACGAGTCATAATGAATCTTATGTTTGGGATTTTTTTCTTTGTGTGTTTCTACCAAGTAAAACTGAATCTCTATCTAAACTAGAAAGATGCTGATTATTTTTCAAGTGGCATGAGAATAAAACAGATCGGAGATGAACTTTTATCTTTTGAAATTATCATGTGTTTCCCTTTTTTTTTTTTATAGGAATGTGTTTCCCTATTTTTACATACCATGTATTGTAAGGATTTTTCACATATTGGAAAATAGATAGAAAAGAAATGTAAACATGTAAAATACACATATATGGAAAAAAAATGAAGCATAGAGCAACATATGAAAAAAACTTATGAAAGATACCAAGAGCAAAACGGGCAAAATACAAACCAATTTAAATGTAATACATAAACCAATACTAAATCCTAGTGGTATGATAAATCAACTTAAAAAAGTATGGCATTCTAATGCATGATTGAACTTAAATCTAATAAATACTACCATTCTAAAAATTTTCAAATTTTGACAAGTCATTAAAAAATATACCAAAAGAGAAATTATATATTTGTAAGGGCATTATAGTACATGTTCAAAGTTCATAATTGTCCCCGTCACCCTGGGAGCAAAGAGAGCCTAAATAAAGAAACACATTTTTAATTAAAAGCAAAAAAAGAAAAAGAAATTACAAAATGATGTTAGATTCCAAGTTTCACAGATAGAAGATTTGTTCAAAGGTGATATTGGGTAAATCACAAGATTTGAACTTGCAATGTCTTCATGAGAGGGCACACCAGCCAATTGAGCCACCAATGCATATGGATGCAAAAACTTAAATTGTTAGTTAATTAGCCGACAACATATATCAACCCCTACTTACTTAGGCTAAAGTCCTCACACCATGCCAAAAGGGCACTCTTCTTTGACTTGTATTTCGGCTCAATAAATGGAGAAAGTAAACAACAATGAGGTTTGAACCTATGACCTCCCAGAAATTCTGATACCATGTTAAAACTACCAATTTAAGCCAAAATTTCATATTATTTTTTGATGGATGATTATATATTATATAATAAAAAGAAAAAAAGGCACTGGAGAAAGACCAATCCTAATACATGGGAAGTATACAAGATACCACAAAATAAAACCAAAACAAGAGCTAAGGCTATCATTAAACATTCAACAAAATCTATAAACATGCTATGCAACAGATGTAAAAAAAATTATCTTTTTATTTTTTAAATGAAAGAGCCTCAAGATATCTGCAATAAACATTCTAAATGGCAAAAATAAGTTATTATTTGTATTTGTAAATGTTTGACCCTGGATATATGTTTGGCCTCTCTCCATTCACCTCATAAAACTATTAAGAGACTTTGTAATACACTTTACAATTTAGTCTGCAAACAAGTAGATAAGTGCTGTGTTTATTCTGTGGCCAGAATTTCCTTCTAGGTTTCAGGAAAAGGTTCACATTTTAACCAGATAGAATCACACCCAAAATTTCCAAACTCGAGGAGGTCAGAAAAATTCCCATTTAATGTCGAGGCTTAGGTTTTTGATCACCCAGATGTTGATCCTTCAAAAGCCCTTTTTAAAAAAAAAAGTAAATAGCATCCTGAGAAATTAGGACCCATACACAACAAGCATTCAATTGAAAAAAACATCCAAAAAAGCTGCAATTAAGTTACAAAAACCCTCGTTGATCTCACCCATATCTAAAAAAAGGACTTTTATTTAAAAGAATATGATCAATATTTATCAAAATGACCAACAATGCCTGCTTTGATAAATCAATCTACTGTCCCCCACCTATCAACATGTGCGAAGAAGGTAATGGGTCCTTCCCCCTCCTAAAGCCATGATAGTTGGTCAAAAAGACATCCTCTTAGAAAAACAAATAAGCAAAACAAAATATATCTTCCTGCAAATCACTCTCTACAAAATTCTTGGATTCCTACTTATATCTAGATCCAATGCAAGGGCATACTATTATGCACTGAAACAAGGCAATCTTTATCCTATAAAGCAAGTAAGCAACAGTACTCACCATTGCGGTCAGCCATGGTTTCTGCCTTCCAAAACCCAACTTGTCTCTGCAAATCATGAAGATGGAGGGGAAAATGAGCATTGGCATCAAAAACAAGAAAAGGACAAAGAAATGACAGAAAATTGAGTCTCTCGATTCCTCAATGGTGCAGTACCACATTACATGAATTCCTCAACCAACTAAAAATTTGTATAACTATGAGTTCTCAATGGAATAGAAAGATGTCTATGCAATCAATACCTCACTAGGCAAGCATGCTTCCTCAGAAAAGTATGAGGACCGAGACCAACCATGTAAGTCTGTCATTTTTGATGGCATGATAAAACCCAGCAGCAAGAAACCCCCAAAAGAGAAAAAAATTAAAACTCAATCAGAAAGTTCCGTTTCTGGCTCCCGCAATTGAATGCACATCTATAAAGACAATTCAAAATTTTCCCCTTCAGCAAATGAAAGAAAAAGTGAAATCATTCCGAAATACGGAATTCCAAATTAGCAGCGAGCAAAAAAGCTAAATTGCAGAAATGGAAAAGGGAAAAAAAAAAAAAGCATAAATTCAATTACCGTGATGCGAAGAGAAAGAAATAAGCATTTCATATCAATTTGACAAGAAGCATATTTCTCAGAATTCAGCACCAAAACAAATTTAAAAAAAAAAAAATGAAATGCCAAGCAAAAAGAATTGAGGAAAATTTTCCAAGAGATCTCAAACAACTCTAAAGCAAAATCAAGCGACGAAAACCCCTATTTCAACTGCTGATCACACCAGCAACCGCGAAATACAAAAAATGATCCTTTTTCAATTTTTATTTTTTTTTATAAAATTCACCTTTGACCTGAAAAAAATTCAAACGATCAAAAGAATTAAACAACATAAAAATCCCAACCTGTTAAATTACCACCGACATCACCACCCAACCAAGCTTCCGTGAGCGAAGAGATGCGGAGAGAGAAATGGCGAAAAAAGAATTTAAACTCAGAGAGAGGCAGAGAAAAAAAATTCAAAAATTTGGAATTGATTACGGCACAAGGCAGGGAGAGAGATTGATGAAGAGATCTAGGTATCTGTGCCGTGCAATAACCTCCAAAGCTTTGATTCCACCATCCTCTCACTCTCTCTTCCCTGCATTGCACGTTAACCACATGTATTTCCCAATATTTTATACAAAATTCTATTCTAAAAATCAAACAAGATAAAATTCTCAAAATTTTCAAAACTCAAACTCTCATAATTCTCTCTCTCCTCCTCCTTTCCTCCTCTCCGGCGAATTTCCGGCGAGATTCACAGAGGCCCGCCGGAGGGAGAATCGACGGAGACAGAGAAAAAAAAATCGAAGAGAAAGATCGAAGTTTTTGTTCGAATTAACGAAAAAAAAAAAAGAAAACGAGAAAGAAACGGACCTTGCTCCGATAAACACGAGGAGAGCTCCGACGAGATCGCGGAGAGAGAAAACGGGAGAGATGTGCGGTGCTGGTCGCCGTTAGAGCGGGCGCTAACGGCGTTAACTCCTTAAAAAAATGTGGTGCTGTGTGGTCTCAGTTCCAGTTCAGGCAAAGCGCTATAGCCTTCTACATTTCTCTCTCTCAATATCGCGGCCACGCTGGCTTATTTAATTTTTTATTTATTGATTTATTAAATGACGAAAACACCCTTCAACTTCAATGATTGGTGGGTGAGTAATTTTACTATTAATAATATAATATAATACACAAACCCAATTCAAATCCCATAATTAGGAAATTACTTTTATTATAATTTTATTAGGCGTTTCACTTCTTAAACTAAACTTGAAAAAAATCTCATATTTTCTCCAAAAATAAATATTTTTCATAACAACCTTTCAAACAAATTGTTTTTCAAAATTACCCTAATATTTTTCTACCTTTTTTATAAGGTTACATTATATAATCTTATGAGATTATACATTATATTATTGAATAAAATTAAAACTTGAATTATGTAGGGTCTGATTGGTCATGTTTTTTAAACTTGTTTTTAAAAATTATATTTTATTCTTTAACAAACAGCTTTTAAAAATAAGTTTAAAAAACCATGACTAGTACTATTTTTGTTTTATTTTTAAAAATTAATGAAAATAATTTATACTTATTTTCTAAAATTTATTTATTTTTAAATTATTTCAAAAAACAATGATAAACTAATGTTAAAAATTTATAAAATCAATTTTCTACTTTTAAAAATAAAAAACCGTTTTAAAATGATACACGCAAACATACTCTCATTTATTTTTAATATGATATAAATATTTTAAATTTCATATAAAATCACATGCATTTTATTAATAACTTCATAACAAAATCATAGTCTCGTTCGTCAAGAGATATAATAAATGTTTTAAATTTTTGCAATCAAATAATTTAATGAAGTAAATTGTAAAATGATGTGTTGCGTTACTAAATAAATTAATTAGCCTTATTAGTTATTGATGATAAAAATCTTTCATTAAATAGTGGCACAAGGTGTAATTATGTCTGAAATTGAAGGTCCTTCGTTTTATTTTGTAAAAATTATCCAACAAAGCTAATGATGAGATGTATTTAATAAATATTTTATTTTTAAAATACATAAAACTATTTATTTCATTTTCCTTGAATAATTGAATGATTACGGGAAGGCAGTTTTAGGCGAGGGGCCAAAAAATCGGGTGGGCCTTGGAATATGTGCCGAATATCTGAAATTTATGAGAGATGATAGGCTGCTGCGGCAGCACATGGTAGTAGGAGGAAAAAGGTAAATTTAAGCTCCTATCACCACGCGTCAATGTTTAAGTGGCTAGATTTTCTTTCTTGTCATGTCATTGGTTGGAGAGTTTCCTACCTGATTGCATTGCAGAGATAATTATCGGTGCCGCGTGGCTAATTATATCTAGAGATAAGATTCATAAGTTATTGACCGTACAATGTGGTCTAAATATTTGCCATCTTCGACACGTGTCGCATTTTTAGTTGTTTCGTTGAGCCGCTTCGGCACTCATTTGTCTGGATGAAATTACATAAAGACCCTGTATGTTTTGGTGGCTTCTTGTTGTATTTTTCAAAGTCAATGGCATGAAATATAGATATTTATAAAATGAAGGATATTGTTACTTAAAAAAAAATTATTTATTTGATTAAAATAACCCAGAAAACCTAATTTTAAAAATCTAACCCTCCATTATTTTTTAACCATATTTTGACAAAAAAAGACCCTCATTTTTTTCTTATAACAATAATCATTTCTTCTAAAACCTATATATAAATACTTAAAATAGTTAAGAACATTTATGTCAAAAATGGATTACTCTATAAGCAAAAACATGAAAGCGGTTGAACATATATGAAAATTATTTCATTCATTTTAATCAATTAATTTTATTTTTACGATTTTTAATTAATAATTAAAACAAAACACGGTTTCAAAACATTAATAATTTTAATTTCATACTCCCATTACATCTTTTATTCATCTTCACCGATCTATAATTTTAAATACATATAAAGATAAATTGATGGTACATTGTAATACTTGTGTAGTTTTAAAAAACGAGGTTATATTAAAAAAAAAAAACAACAAATTAAAAATAATTGCTAATCCCAGAGTCATAACTGATTGATGTACTTTATAATATAAATTTATTTAACAATAATAGCTATAAATAATAATAATAAATCATTATAAGAAAACCAAAATTCATTGAAATTTTGATTTTTCTTCGCTTTTCGAGACCCTCATTCACATGTAGCTTTTTTTTAAGCTTACACATGAGAACTCATGAGCTCTCACTGAACAAGATTCGAATTTTTCTAAAAGTTTAAATTTATAAGATGTTGATTCGTATTACATGTCATGTTATTCAATATTAGTATCACGAATAAAAATAAGAGAAAATGTTTCGAAATAATATTGAATGTCTTGTCAACTTGAATTAAATAAATGTATAAATGATGTAAAAATAAAGTATAAATGTGGCTATCATACAAAAATTATAGCTGATGGTGAAGTTTTTATTTTTATTTTTTATGATGGATTGGAAGAACATGAACTCATGAAGACGATAAAAATGTGAAAAATGTGATAAGTGTAGATAATATGATTAAAAATGTATGTATGATAAAAATTTAGAAAGCATCAAAATATTTAACCTTCACTTTTATTCTAATTATTATTATTTTTTTCTATAATAAAATTTTGGTCATTTAGGACACTAATTGAACACTGACTACAAAAAACAATTTAAACCCATCAAAATTAGAAATTAAAATATGCAACAAATTTGACATATAAAAAAGCTAAATTTTCAAGACCTGAAATATAAAATTTTTATGCTATGTTTGGTTGGTTTAGTATAATATGAGATAAGATAAAAGAGAAAATAACACATTTTCTCTCTTGTTTGACGTGTGATATGATAGGATATTGGAATGTAATATAATTGTTTTTTTTAAACATTGAAAAATAATGTATACTCTATTTTATTTTTATTTTTAAAAATTAAATATAAAAATAACATAAAATATCGCATTAAACATGCTACCTTTGCATATCATGTCATTTGATGTAGTATCTAAAAATATTATTTTTCTTTGAAAATATGCATTTTTTTATTATTATAATCAGATATAAAATATGCATTTTTTTTTAATATAATCGGATATAATATCTTATGATATATACACATTTTATCCTATCAATCATAAGGAACCTTAGTTTATATACTTATTAAATTGATTGTTTTATTTTTTTTATTAAAACATTATAATTGATACTAAAATTAAATACACGATATTCCATACGAAATTAAAAAAGACATGACAAAAAGTTGTTGAATTCAATATATATCATTTAATTAATATATATATTCAAAATTTGCATCTTAACTACATTCTCATTAATAATTTTTTTTTCTTACATTAGATATATTACTTTAGTATTGTTTGTTGTTTTGACTTAATTCCAAATGGAACTTAAAACTAAATAGTGTTAGCAGTGTTAAGAATTAAGTTGTTTATTTTTTTAATATTTTATTTATATTAAGTATTAAGAAGAAAAAAAAAATCAATATATTATTTTTAGTATTTGGAAAAATTACAATATTCTAATATTTTCTATTGAGGCAAACAAAAATTAAGAAATAAGTAACAAGTTAACAAAAAGTAAAAAAAAACACAACAACAATTTAAAAAAGTTTAAAAAACAAACACCACCATATTTTTTATATCCTAATCTCTTAATCACATCCTTAATATACACATGATTAAATAAGATCAAATGCAAGTATTTAATACAATATAGGAAAAGTTTTCCATACCAAATAAATAAAATCAAAATTATTTTAAAAATTATATGGTTTCAAATTTTATATTGTAAAAAATAATAAACTTTAAAAATTGAAATATTCATTTAGTCTTATTTCTAATTTCCCTTTCTCTTTTATTCTTGAGAGGGTCTTACTAGTACCAATTTGTATCTATATAGCAATATACCAAATATATGAAAAGGGTATTATTAATCAAAAGGTGTTACATGTGCACAAGAGTTTCAATTTAACTTAATTGTTTTGCATATGATATCCCGATATTTCATATTTTGATTCCATTTATTTGTACTTCGGGTTGGAGTAAAATTTAGAAATAAGGGTCCACATATCCATCATTTTTTTGTTATGCTTGTTGTAATTTGGAAAGGGCTTGTACTACTTTATTATGATTTTCCTTGTCTTTATATGGAAATGAGAAGGCGTGATGGAAAAAAAAAAAAAAGTTCCACCAGATTTGCTATTTCATCTTACTTTCTTTTATTGATTCCATTTGTGGAGCATCTCTGCCTTGTATCTTTCACAACAAATCGAGACAATCGTTATTAAATTTTGTTCCTCATAATCTTAATAAAAAAAAGTAATTAATATGATCGAACATACACCCTTCAAAATTTAATTTAATAATAATAATAAAAAAGTATAATCGAACATTCTCATGTTAATCAAATCACACACACAATAAAAAAATAAAATAATTTTTTTAATATAATTCAGTAATTAATATGATCCCTACGTCCACGGAATGTACTAACACTCAATAATCCACTAATCAAATGAATTAAAATAGTTATAACGTTGAAACTTTTGAAAAAAAACCCTTATCATTTATGATCGCGCTTTTTAAAAATACAAAATTCTAAATATAAAAGGGTTAAATATATAATAGAGATAAAATTAACAATCATCACATATAAAATTTTTTATCCTGTTATCTCCTTCAACCTCACGAGCTAATCGGACAGCTTGACCCTGACATTTTGAGCGAAGTAAATAAAATTGATTCAGGTTTCCCAATCTAACAGTATTTAATTAATTAATTGAAATGTGAATGGTGAAAAAAAAAATCAAGTTGACTGAGGCAAAGGATACCATAATATTATTTTACATAATTGTTGTTATAATTTAATAACTTAAGTGCAGATTAAACTGCAATGGCAGAGGAAAAAAAAAGTTTTGAAGAATTCAATGCCAATTATTTTGTAATAATATCAATAAGACAAAAATACAACCATTTCAATATTATGATTAATTTAGCTTTGAATAAATAAATAAAAATGAATCATGGCAATAACAAAACCATCATACTTTTCTAATAATTAAACCTATATGAAAATAAATGATAAAAAAAATGTCCAAAAAATTATATTTTGTTTAACTATCATTTTTTTTTTTTGAAAAATTGCAAGATTATGCACGTGAAGGGAACAAATTACTAGGCCAAGTTTTTATATCAATTTAAAAAAAAAAATTAAATTTGTAAAATTTCGGTTCAATACATGGTTCATGCTCCTTGATGAGTTTCTTTAATTACACAAAACAAATCAAAGTGAATGTATGCACGTTGTCGTGTGTTTTTATATGTGTGTGGGCACTCTCATGTGTTTTTTTTACACCCTTTATTATTGATTTTTTATAATATATATCATTATTATTAAAAAAATTGAAAAAAAAAATCATGCAATGGTCAAAAATCCATTAATCAAAGGGGAGATAGGATACAAAATACTTGATTTTCGATGTCAAATTTTCACCACAAATTCTAGCACAAAATAATTATACCAAGCAAAAAATCAATTTTGTCATTTACGTAAATAGATAAAGCCATTTATCAAATTAGGGGTAGAATACAAAACAATTGTGTTGTGAAGTAATCCTTCGCCCACAAAATAATTAGTTAATCACACAAATAATTTTTAAGAGAAAAACAATTTTCTCATTTAATTCTTATAAGTCCATTTTTCAAATGCAATCCAAAAAATAATTGATTCCAATTATGGGTGATAAAATTAGGTTTAGGTTGATGTTTTAAGAACCTAAGAAATTGAATTGATTTATTTTTAATTAAATTATAATTTATTTATTTATCGACAAAAACCCACCTGATTATACATGTGTTTTTTATTTTATTTTAATTTGTACATTTTTGGTTTTTCAGAAAATTCAAAGAAAAATATGAAAAATAGAAAATATAGAAAAAAGAAAAAGAATAATAAAAATAAATTTAAAATTAATAAATTATTTTATATATTACTTCAAATCTTTTATTTATTTATTTAACTATTTTATATAAATATTAAATAATTTTTAAAAATCAATTTTTTAATATGTTCTTTTCCCATAAACGAAATCTAACTTTATATTTGTCATAAAGTTTAAATTATGGATATTATTATATTGTGTTCAATATATATATATATATATATATATATATATATATATATATATATATATATATATATATATATATATATATATATATATTTAATAAAATTTAAAATTCTAAAAAACCCATCTTAATATTTCAATTAGATTTTCCGCGGTTTATCAATTTAGTACCATACTGAAGTTTTAATCCCCACTATTTAAGTGTATGGTAAATTTTCATATCAATAAAAGGTATAAATATATAAGAATATGGTAGAAATACGTTTGACCAAAGTAAAATAAATACAAAATAATGTGACACTGTAAAAAACATTAGATACAAAACAATGAAACACCTTGTATAAAATAATGAAACCAAAGAGGGATTGAAAGGCTCGTTAGGTAATTCTTAATATTTGTTAGAATAAAATCATGTTCGAGGACTTAAATATAAAAAATAATTTTTTTAATTTATTTTTTATAAAACTACTATACACCCATATATAATAATAATAAAAAGTTCAATATATTCTAAATATTTTTAATTATGGCTTAAAATACTATAAAAAATGAAAATATCTAAAATATTGTTTTAAAAGATAGTTGTTGTGGGTTCCCTCACCGTGTTCCTTTTCAGCTCAAATACTTTGGTCATCTAGGACAAGTATAAAACCCATTTGGATCGTTCTGTCTAGACCAAGATAAGATCCGTTTGACACGAGAAGTGAGAGGGTTCATTTCCCCTATAGGGTCAAACGACATTAGGAGTCCGGACTCCCAAATTGGAAGGACTGTCCGATCACATCTTAAAGACCTCTGACATTCGTGATCATGCTTGACATTTGAGCTGACAAAATTCCATTTAGTCCACAAGTCCATGTCAATTAATTGTTGCACATAATCCCAAATGTTGATAGGCTGAGGGGACAAACAATTGCACGATTTGATATATTGGCACGTCAGCATATAACACCTGCCAACCGTCCTTAACTGTGATGATTGCTTAATCGCCATCAGGACAATCATCATTACAGAAGAAGGTCAGAATGTCTAGTCATCACTACAGTGGCGGTGTTATCGGCCCTATACAAACCCTCCAAAAAGCACGAACAAGGTACGCGTGCAAGAAAACTCACTCTCTCCCAAAAATAGCTAGAACTACTCTTGTCTGACTTAAGCTTCGAAAGGACGTGCTCGGATCACCCGTCCAGACATTCTTTTGTGCAGGAAAGAAGCTCGTCTGGCTCTGGTGCTGCTAGACCAATCCTTCAAGAAGCACAAAGTTGGGAACAAGTCCACCTAACTCCAACTATCTTAACATCAACTATAGTATCATTTTTAAATAAATTAGACCGTATTTGATAACTATTTTAAAAAACAATTATGAAAAATAATATTTGATAACAATTTTTAAAAAATGCTGTTAATGGTTTATAGAACAAAATTTGTTTAAAAATTTAAAATATTTTTAACTTTTTTTTTAATATTTTAAAATATAATTTTTATATCTAGATCTTTACTTTTAATCATTTTATATATCTATATAATTATTTTTTAAAACAACCCTTAACAAATAAATGAAAAAAATATATTATCTAAAAACATTTTATATTTTGTTTTTAAGAATACAAAACTAAAAACAGTTTTTTTTTTTTTTAAATTGTCAATCATATATATATATATATATATATATATTGGAGATAAGAAAATTGTTTTTGAAAATAATTGTCAAAAAGATCCTATTTTTATCTGAGAAAACTTTTCTACAATCATTTTCAAAGGGCGAAAGTTTTATTGAGTTCAATGTCACAAAATGTAGGTATGTTAGAAGGACAAAAGTGGTTTGCATTATACAAAAATTGACAACCCAACTGACAAGTGAATGTATGATGCCTTTAGGATTTGGATTTGAAACGCTCCTCCCTCATATCAGATGTGACAACCCAGTTTTTCCTGAAATCTTTTTCTCAGAAAAAAAAAAAAAAAAAAAGGTGAAAGGCGTATCCCTCGTTCCTTCCTATCCTTCCCTTTCTTGTGAAAAAGTTATCATATCCTTTAAACCATAAAAGAAATAAAGATGACAAAAAAAAAAAAAAAAAAGCAGAGAAATATGGGTAGTTTTGGACTTTTCTCTCACAACACACGCCAGAGGGATACAATACACGCCGTTTGAAGAACCTGTACTCCGTTAGTCCGTGACCACATGAGGTGACAAGCGGAGTGGAGTGTTTGCACACTCGGAAAACCTCTTCTTAAATTTGTTTGTTACCCGGAAACTAAATTGTTTCTCATGGCCGGTTAATAAGGGTTTGTTCGGTAAGTATTTTTGAAAAAACCAAAAAAATATGTTTGGAACCCAAAAATTACTTTCTTTTTTTTATTCTTAAAAACAGAAATATATGATATATTTTTTAGAATATTTTTTTTGTTATATTTAAAATATTAAAAATAAAAATAAAATTGAAAAATTACTTACAATATTTTCTAATGAAACACTTCATAAGCAAACTTTTTTAAAAACAAGTTCAAAATAAATATTATTTTCTTTTATAAATAAAATTAAATTTACAAAGTAAACTTAATTTTCAAGTAATTTATATTATTAATTATTAAAAAAAGCAGATGAGAAATCCTCTTTGTTCCTTTAAACGATTATACAATCAAATTACTCAATTAACCCATTTTATTAAAATTAATTTACTTTATAACCTCATTTTTTAAAACCATTATTTAAATAAATTCGTTATTTTTCACATTATTTTCATTGCATTTTCTTTATTCAACTGCTTCATTCATCGAGTAATAATTTCCTTATTTTATATATTCGAAGTCAAAATTATCATTACTTTATTAAACTATTAAAATAAATTTAATTCATTATCAAAATAAATTTGTTTTTACACGTAACTTTTTATCTTGTGTTGTTTATTCAATCATCATGTAAACAATTATTTCTTGTAATATATAATAATTCTTTTAATACATACAAAAATATAAAATTATAATATATTAAACGTAAATTATTTTAAAATATAAAAATAAGAACTACAATTTGTGTTGTGGGTCGTGTTTATGGTTGGGCATTCTACTACATATCTCAACCCAAAACCCAATATGAATAATAATCGAGTAAAAAAGTAAACTCAAATATTACTTAATCATTAAATAGGTAATTAGATGTTGTATATATCTATATAATTAATATCTCAAGTAAATATTTTTATAACTCAAATACCTTATTTATTTAAAAAAATTAAAATGAGTTAAATACGAATTAAATGATTTTTAAAATATAATTAAATTAGTAACGGGACTATTAAATTGATTAATTTGGATCAAAATTGCGTCAAGTTGATTAACAAAGAAATGAATTATGTAAGTCGATATGAATTTCATCCAAATTTATTTATATTTAACTCAAATTTATAAAATACGTGAAAAAAAATGTATCAATTTTGAATCATGTGGAGGAATCGTAACAATCTTTACATCCCTATATAAAAATGTGGAAATGAGTTGTGGAAGACAATAATTGTGAGCTATAAGGTGGGTTGTTGCCAATTACCTTAAATTGAAGGCCAGGCTGGTGTAAGCAAGAAACAAGGGGTTGGTCCACTGCCCTAAAATTCTAAAAAGTCCTTAAGAATTAGGACACGTAGAGGAATTTGACTGGAGTAGAAGGAACATTAACTGTCAGCCGGAAGAAACGGGTAAAGGGCACCCAGAGAGAAAAGAAATAAAATAGAAAGAATGATTAGAGAGGAACATGTGGGAGTAATGATACGGGAGTGTTCAGACTTCAGAGTCTCTCTTATTTCTATATGCTTATCCTTAAGATTCTCCCCCTCCTTTCGCTTTCAATCTTCTCTCTCCTTTCATCACCTTATCTCACTTTGTTCATTTAATTTTCGTTTTTCTTTTCTAATTATAATAATAAAAATGTTATTTTTTTGCACGCTCGTAATTTCTTTATTTCAAATTCAATATATAAATTATATGAAAATATTTTAAAAAATAAAATAGGATGATAAAAAAAATGAAAATAGAAAACATATAAATTAGAAAACCACTTAGATGGTTTGTACATTCATAGACAAAAATGAATAAAACTTTGTTTTAAAAAATATTACAATTATTTGGCTCTCAAATATAAAGTCTTAATTACCAAGATTGGTAATTTTTTTTTATAATAATAGGAAAGCTCGATATATTTGTTTGACTAAACTTTAATTAATTTTAATTTTGATAATTATAAAATTAATAGTTATATTGAGTATGTTTAAGTAATAAAGATTTAAAAAAAGCCAATTTTGATCCTTTTGTAAATAGGGGTTGTATAATTCACCATTAATAATTTTTTTTATATTTTAATTCTACTTTTAACTTTATTTTAAAATAAAAATAATGATTTCAACAAATTACTTTTTCTAAATACTTTAATGAGAAAATTAAAAAAAATCAATATAATTAAAATTAATTAAAAATTTATACATGTTCAAATTATTTGATTTTTATATGAAAAGGAAAAATAAATCAAACAAATTTAAAGAAACAAAAAAAAAAATTATGAGCTTTAAATATAATTTTTATTTTTTTCCTTCTTTTATTTTTTTTATTTTTCCTCCTTATTTTATTTACCTCGTGAAACGAAAAGATGATAGGGTTCTCTTGTAAAATTCATCATAGTTCATAATGTTATAATCTCATTGATTAATAATAATAATAATAATAATAATAATAAAAATAAATAAATGCAGAAGTCCATTGCATTGAACCAGTATTTTTAATTTTTTAACTTATTGTTAATAAAATAAACTGATCAGCTAACTTCAAGGCAAAGCATTTGATGGGTAGGAGCCAGGGGGGTTCAGAATAGGTAGGTATCAGGCTAAAGAGGTGGTGGGAATATTTTAAAAGAAGGAGAAGACAAAAAAGAGAATAAAGCGAAAACAAATGAATTTGAAAACTATGAGCCAATTTCATTTTAGAGTTTTTGTGGATGTTTTACTTTTACAACATTGCCAATTTCCATAATTTATTTGGATTAAGTTATTTATTTATTGGGAAGAGAGAGAAAGGTTCCGAGAAAGTGAAAATAGAGTGAAATTTTACTATGAATATTGAAAGGTTTGAAGGAAAATATGAAAAAGAAAAAATAGAATGGAAAAATATAAAGAAAAAAATTTTAAATTTAGAAATTATTTTTATATAATATTTTAATTTTTTTTAATAATTTTAATTATATTCGAACTTGTTTTATATTTTTCATAATAAAACTAAATATAAGAAAATCATTTTTTTTAAATTAAAAAATGTTAAGAAAAATAATTGTATTATATTTATTTTTATTATGAAAAATGATGTGAAAGAAAATTAAATATAATTAAAATTATTAATAAATTTGTATATTTTTAATTAAAATCAATTAAAAAATGATGTATTATTAAATTATTTAATTTGTATGCATAATAATTAAAATAAATGAAATCAGTTCAAAATAAAAAAATGATAATACATTAATAGTTGTATCTATTTTTCATTTTCTTCCAATTTTTTTTCATTATATTTTTCTTCAAATTTTTCTAGGAACAAAAGATAGTTTTAGTATTTTTAAACATTAAAAATATCATTTTCCTTAACACTTTTCCGTTTTTCTAACACTTTTTCTGCACCCAAACATATCCTTTATAAAATTATTTAAACGCGTATAGCTTAAAAAGTTAACTTTGGACTTTTCATAAGTGAATCGAAACAAGGTATTATTTTGGTGCCTCACAGTGAAAAATGGATTATTCTCAAATTGCCATTGTAATATTTTGATTCTGGGCGTGGGATCTGTTAAAACTGTATTGGGCTTTTGAGTGTCAATATATTGGGCTTCGAGAAAGACACATGAGCCCATTTCAAATCCCTTCTAAAACTCTGGATTTGGGCCACCTATCTATAATTTGAAAATTTTTAAACTTTGAGAATGCAATCATGGAATGTGCTGTGACACGTTAGAATATTCGAGGGTATATTTGGTCCTGGTATCTTAAGATTCTTATGGAATATTTTTTTTTCCCTTTTTGTGGCAGTGTTTGGCATGAAAAATACTTTTTTTTTTTTTTTCTCTCATATCATATCCAATCTCATCTTAAAATCTCAACACTTATAAAATTGGAATATGATGATCTAGGTTGAAAGAATATGATTAAAAAAATGTGATACTTTATTGTGACATATATATGAAATAAAAATCATAATCAAAGTATGAAAAATGTGATCAAATCGAATAGAGAATTTATATTAGTCCCTATCTTATTTAGACACCCACTTGAAATTTGAAATCTTAGTAAGATATTATCCATCCAAACATCTCTTGTGCCATTCTTCTTCTTCTTCATTCAAATAAAATTGTAATGTAAGTCTAATTTTATGGGTAAAGTAGGAGCCGATAACATTTGGAATGGAAAATTATGAAAATAAAGAGGTTTTGACTATTGATTTTTTTTTTTTTTTAAAGAAATACAAATGTTCAAAGGTTTAGTATTCAATAATATGCAAGTGTTTGAAACTATAATGCTAGACATTTTTTTATAGTGTCTAGAAGTATTTTGAAGCATATTTATAGACGTTGTAAAGAATGTCTAAACCTATAATTTTGAACACTTTCTAATGGTCTTTTCTTAAAATAAGTTTTGAAAATGCAAAAGAAATGAAAAAAAAAGAGAAAAAAAACCAAATAAAATCTTTTAGGGTGGCATGATCCTTTGTGAGCAAAAGATGTAAGAAGGCTTGTCAAATGACTCCCTTGTATATTTTTTTGAAGAAAATAAAAAAGAAAGGACCCAAAGGTCTTTCGATTATGAGGAGCAATTGGATTATACTTTGAAAAGTTATTTCTTTATAAATCTTTTCTTATGGATGAAGTTGTTAATAGATGTCGGTACCATGCTCTTAATCAATCTTGGTGACTGGTTGGGCTCTCTTTTTGTATCCTCTCTTGATGTTTAATATTGGTGTTTTGGCAACATCATTTTTTTAACTAGAAAGCTCATCCTTGTTAAGGAATAGGAGACATAAATCTTGCAACAATAACATATTGCATGGTTGTTAAATGCAAAGCCCTCACATTGGGATGGAGGATCGACATCATTTGTAATGACTCTTTGGGTCCAAAAGGGTCCTTATGACTTTAAAATGTGTTTATATGATTAAAATGAATTCATATTTATATAATACAAAAAACTTCATCTCCTATTTAATGTAGGATATAACAATTAAGAAAGGAGTACACTATAACAATGTTGAGGATGCAATTGAGAAAGCAACGTTCCTATATGATCATCTTCACTAGGGAGTATTTTTGTTTTAGTAGTTTTGAATGTGGAATGTCAAATATGACTGCTTCATCTTTTACATGTTATCACATCAGTCCAGTATGTTTTCAATGAGGTTTTGGTTTTATATTACCATCATTCATTTCTCTGGCCATTACATTTATTTATTTATTTGTTATTTTATTTTTTTATTACTGTGGGTAGGTGGTTTATTGGAAGTGGCATGAGGAATATGCCCATTTGACTTGAAACTGTGGGCCTGGATCTCATATATATCTTTTGGTTAATAAGGTCGTGTAGAAGTAAACATTTGGAGCGGCTAACCTTAGACGGTTGCTTGTATGACATAATATAGTCTACTTAGAAAACCCTAGGTGTAAACCTTGTGTGATTGTCAGACTTCTTTTTTCAGCCATCTTTTATTGTTTTCACCCCATTATATAACTCAAGAACCGGAAATTTTAAGATCCTGCACAAAAATTCTCACATGTCATGAGAATTTCTAAGCAAGAACTTCGTCACCCTTTCACTCTCAGAAGCTGTAGAGATATCAATTAATATTCCAGTGACGGAGGAAGATAACAGAATCCACAATTACGAGACACCTTCCAACGGCAGTTTCGCCCACTTGGAAGTACAATTCAGGTTCTTTAATCTAAATTTTGGATAACCAATGGCCTATTCCATCAGGTGTGTAAATTCAGAGATAAAGATACAAAGAATTAAGCCAGAAAAAATAGGGTAGATCAAGTGGTTTTTCCCTTTCCAAGCGAATAGGGGGGTGAGGGGAGCTCCACAAGCAGTTGCTGATACATGACACTACAAATCACAAAGTCTCAACCAATTAGTGATCATGCTGCTGCTGCTACTTGAGACTTAAAGACTTAAGATCCATATTGATGAGTAGTTTGCAAAGTAATTAGTCCTATTAATTACCTTTTGAGATGGTAGTAACAAAAATCAGCCAAGATAAAGGTACGAAAAACTTATGGGAGAAGAGCCATCAGAATCCACTGTTGGGATTGAGCCTTATGGGCCCACCATGGTTGGCGCTTAGCACTTCCGAAGGGAAGGCCAGAGGCCCAAGACCGTGGCCCCTCAATCACACTAATCGTTTATTTGTTCTTTTAAAGGAGGTGTCCCCAGGAATTGAACCTAGGACCAAACCCTTAAGGGCCACCTAAATGTCAATCCTGGTACCATCTGGGCTTGTTGGGATTGATCCTTATAGGCCCACCATGGTTGGCGCTTAGCACCTCCTAAGGGAAGGCTAAAGACCCAGGACCGTGGTCCCTCAATCACACCAATTGTTTATTTGTTCATTTTTAAAAAAGGCGTCTCCAAGAATTGAAACTAGGACCAAACCTTAAGGTCCTCCTAAATGTCAATCCTGGTACCATATGGGCTAGTCCTTAAGGTTTGGTCGTAGGTTCAATTCCTGAGAACGCTTTTTTTATTGGAACAAATAAACAATTGGTGTGATTGAGGGACCACAGTTTGGGCCTCTGGCCTTCCCTTCGAAAGTGTTAAGCGCCAACTATGGTAGGCCCATAAGGCTCAATCCCAACATTCATGACTCAGCCCATCTTAAATAAAATATGTTTGTTAGTTTCCCACTCCTTTTTTCGGTCGATTCAAAGAAAGCTAGTTCTCAAAATTTAGCATTAATCCACTTTCTAAATCCTATATAAACAGCAAGAGTATGGATCGACTTCATATCAATGGCATTTCTCGTATTAACTGTTCTGACTTTTCTTTTTTGCCATTAGGGAAAAATGAAGGCATCTAGCTTTCAATCTATGGTGATCATTCTGCTTTTATGTGTCTCATTGGGGAGCCAACACGGCCTGTCAAACCACAGCCTGTGACATGCTACAACGCCGGTAGCAAATGCTCTTTGAAATATGTGACATGCCCAGTTGAGTGTCCTAAGGTCCCAACCTACAGATGGGAAATCTAAAGGATGATTTCTCGATTGTTACTCCCCCAAATGTGAAGCTCGTTTGCAGAGGTATGAATTCATAACTCACTTCTAATTAGTAATTACTCTCCACCTTGTGATACATAAATGTCACTGTTATTTTAGTAGACCTACAACTTGTTTTCCAGATTATGAACCATGACAAAGTCTTGAATAATCAGGAAAACAGAAGTAGTCTATATTGTTATTGATGAAACAGGGCCTAAACCACCTTGCAACGGTGTGGGAGCTGCTTGCTTTGACCCTCGCTTCATAGGTGGAGACGGCATTGTGTTCTACTTCCATGGCAAGAGCAATCAGCATTTCAGCCTGGTCTCTGATGTCAATCTCCAACCGTTTCATTGGTCTCCGCCCTGCTGGAAGAACCTAGGACTACACATGGATCCAGGCCTTGGGTCCCTTGTTTGGCCCTCACACCTTTACACTTCAAGCCACAAGAAGCTTTATGATGTTCTCTTATGATGAAGAAGCTTAATCCATTCCAGAAGGCCTTTACTCGGAATGAACCTCTCCAGAAAATAATCTCAAAGTAGAGAAAACCTCAAGCAAGAACAGCGTAACAGTCACACTCTCAGAAGCTGTGGAGATATCAGTTAAATGTGATTCCAGTGACTGAGGAAGATAACAGAATCCACAACTACCAGATACCTTCTAATAAATTTCAAACTCTTGATGGTGGATGTATTTAGGCAAAAAGCTTTGAAGGAGACCAGTTAAATTAACTATACCTTAAAATATTTTAATTTTGGGTTTTTTAAAAAATAATTCTTAATTTTTTTAGAGCTAAGTTATATTTGAAAGCTAACAAATGAAAAATAGTTTTCTTTATTCCCCGTGGAACTTATTATATACCAATATATATATTGGAGTTGGGACATAAGAGATTAGGAAAACAGTTTATCAAAGTTGAAATTTTCATAAATTGTTTGGAAACTTCCCCAATAGAGTAAAGGAAAGAGATTTTTTATTTCACTTTATTTTTTTTAGGAAAAGAAAGACGAGAGAACTCGAAAATAAAAGTTATTTGCAAAAAAAAAAATGAAAGACTTTTGTGTTGTGAAACATAGTGGTTTCAATTTTAGTATAGTATAATTCACGACTTGAAGCAAAATATTGCACAATTCGAAGTTTTCCTTCTTTTTGAATAAATTTCAAGAAAACAATTGAAAGCGCTTTAAAATTGTTATAAAAATAATATGGTTTTGGAACTAATTTAGAAAATAATGAATTTCTATTAAATATTTACTTAAACTTGTTTTATATGTTATGACATTAAATTTGTTATAGAAAATCTATTTCCAGAACAAATTTGAAAGAGAAGTAAATTTTTTAATTAACAATTGATCACACATGTTCTTTAAATTGAGAAGAGAAAACTACAATATATAGGTCTCGAAGTTTGCACATTGATCGTTGATAGTGTAAAGAAAATATGTGATGAAATCTAGACCGTTGGATGAAGTACTTGCAATGGAACAAATTATAACATAGTAACATCGGATAAAAATGAAAAAAAGGACGAGAGTAAACTCATACTCATACAAAAGTAAAAGGACCAAAATGCACTTCCGATTACCACACGAGGCGAAGTTCTGAACCGTCTGAAAATCATTGCAATTATCACGTTTTCTTTGCTGTCCTCCGGACTGTTGAAAAGAGCGTGAACTTGCCAAAGCAAAAAGGCGTTTCTCTCTTTTCCCGCTCTTCTCACCTGCCTTTTGAACTTCGTACTTCACCAACGATATAACCCCAAGCCCCATACCTGATCTCACAACTCAATTACAGCTGTCCCTTATTCTCTGCGGCACTCGACTCTCTTCGGACTTCTCTGCCTTTGTTTCCTCTTCTGTGAACACTTTTTGCGATTTTTCTAAGGAGGTTGCTTGTTTGGAAGGTATTTTTTGTCGATTCGTTTTTTATTTTTTTATTTCATGAATGTTAGATCAGTTTTTTGGTATTGATTTGATGGAACATCGTTTGGATGCCTGGAAATGCGAGGAAAATGAGTAGGAAAACACGCAAAAGCAAGGTTGGAATAGTTGATCGGTAACGAGTGTTTGAAAATGCATGAGTTTTGAGAATTTTGTTTTTGCTTATAAATTATTTTATTCTCATTCAAACAAGAGGAATTTTTTTTTCTCTTAGACCATGTTTCGGTTGCAGACAATCTGAAACAGCAGTGAAAAGAAAACTGAGAAAGAAAAAACTAAGAGAAAAGAAAATAGAAAATAAATTTTAAAAATAATTAAGTTTCTACCTAATTTAAATTATATTTAATTTTGTTTTGTTTATTTATTTTTGTTATTTTTCAACAACCAAACATCTCTTATAGTTTCTCCCAAAAAGGAGAATAGAGGTCTCTTCTTGAAAACTGTGAGTGAGAGCTTCAAGAAACAAAATCAGATTCAACAAAAATTTTCTCCTCTTTTATCGCTTTTATTTTTAATTTTTGGAAATTAGTGGCCTGAAGTAAAATGTTTCATTTTCTTCCTTACATGAATTCATATAAATGTTTATATATATATATATATATATATATATATATATATATATATATATATATATATATTTTATGAAATTTTGTATAAATTATATTATATTTTAATTTATTTGAATATTTTGTTGGAATCTCTGGTCTTTATTACTCGTAGTTTTCAAGATCCAAGCTGAGCGTAGGGCTCTGTCTGGACTGAAAGTGCGAGAGAAAGGATCAAAGAAGGGAAAGAGGCAAATGGATAAAAGGGAAGGAAAACGAGAATAATACGTTTGAATTTAATATATTTTTTCCCATTTCTTTCTAAATATTTATTTGTAGAATGAAGAATATCTAAACATGAAAGTTCTAAACTATTTATCATTATATTAGATTTCTCGTAGTTATTTTCATGAAGAATTCAATAAGTGAAATTGCGATCTATTTATTTATTTTTTGATCCAAATGCAAAGGTTGGATCTCAGAAACAATGAGGAAATGAAAGGGAAAAAGGAGAAGGGCAACAGAATGAAGGAAAATGGAAAAGCAATTTGAACTAAAAAAAAATATATATATATATATATATTCTCTCTTGTTTTCTTCAGGATCTAGTTTTTTCATGCAAACAATTTTTTGTGATTGGTAAATTTTTTTCGGACTTGAATCTAAAAACCTCCCACAAGCCTTCCCCGTCCTCCTACCACTTGAAGCAGACCTCAAGGGCTTTCATGCAAACAATTTTAATCACACATCACACACATATTTGTAAAGCATCGAGGTTGCTTTTGTAAATGCTTGAGTCGCAAAAGTTTGAGTAGATTAAATTCTATACTGAAAGAGCAGAACGCTTTGAACATAAAACATCACAGAATCATATTTTCCTTTACTAACCATTCTTTGTTTTCCCAATTTCCTCTAAATACGAACTTAGGAATAAAAATGCTGGATTAAGGGGTTTCATAATGTAGATTTAGGAGGAGGTGGGAATATTCCATATCAATAGGGTTGGAATTTGAATTTGACCCTAATTTTCTTAAAAACCCATGACTAAATCTTCATATGATTGCTGGAAATATTTTGGGAAAGAACAAGGGAAAAGAAAGAAGTGAAAGAAAATTTAAACCAGTTTGATTCCAATATTCTTCCCCATTATTTTCCAACTTTATGCATTTTTCCTGAAATTTGTGAGATTTTGAAAGTCTATTTCGTTTACTTTGCACTTGAACAAGAAAAATTGATACATCTCTTTGCCATTTTTCTCGAGTTGAAGAATGGGAATAGGAGGAAATAATTGTTATTTATCATACTAAAGTAGTGAAATTTCTAATGCAAGGTTTTATCTTGAATTGGATCCATGGATGTAGTTGAGTCTTCTAAGGGTACTGGGAGCAGTGAAATGGAACCTCAGATGAGTCAAAACGGTAAGGTCTCTTGTTATTGGTTGATATTCAAACAACGTGCAAATATGAAGTGTTGAATGCTACTTGTCACAGCGACAGAGAGGAATTCAGCAGAACAGGTTATGGTCCAAAGAAGAGTTAGACCAAGGCTTATGAGCATTCCTAGAAGTAAGAAACCTTACTATGGGAGTCCCTCAAAAAGGTCAATAGGTCTTCCAAAAAAGACAGATTCTGGTTCTCATCCAATCAATGCAACTGGTACGAGTGATGTGGAGACGAGTGATCACATAATGGTGAAGAAGACAATAAAGATTTTTAATAAACATCGCCTTCATTTTGTTCAGGTGATAATGCTTGTGGTATTTTACATAAATAAGAAAATACACATTTCCATTTTTGTTTCTACAAAAACTGAAGAAAACTTAGATAATTATTCTCATTGATTTGTCTGTTTCCACTATGAAGGCATTCTCAAGTTCTATAGCTTTTCTGTTACTTGTAAAATGTTCTTGTTTGCCTGATACTTTAATTTTTGTTATTGCTTCACACAAGAACACTCTTGTACATTTGTAAAGAAATATTTTATATATAGATATTTGCCACACCAATAATTTGTAGGGTAGTGCCAATCCATTGGAAAGCAACTGATTGAACTTTCTTGAAGTTCTATTTTATCAAAAGTTGTTTAACTATTACTTTTTTTTTTTTTTGTTTATTTTTCTCATGTTATTGTTTCATACATCACACAACTTACAAGAGCACTTGTTCATGCTGATTACTTTTATTACTTCATTTTATTTATTTAATTTTTCATATTTGAAAGTGGGGTTTAGGATTTTCAATTTAAATGGTTTTTACTCCGATACATTTTTGTTTTTCAGATTGATGGAAACTATAATTTTAATGAAAAATAATTATTTTTTGCACGTAGCATGATGTGGCTTCTTTTGAGAATTTTGACTCCATAATTTTATTAAGTCCTTCAATTTTTTGGAGATATTGTTCATCTAGTTGATTGGCTCGTTCGATGTAACTTCTTTTTCTTTTGTAAGATTTTCTTCTGATAGGAGAATGCATTATCATGTCTAATGCACGTATTTCATTTGTGAAGGAACATATATTGAATGTAAGCAATAATATTCAAATGTTTTACTTGTAAACAAAAGATAATCATCACCTATGAATTATATGCAAAACGAGTAGTAGTTTAGGAAACCTTGGGTAGAGTAATATCTTACTCATGGGAGTGATATTTAACACCAAAATGGACGAGAATATTGTGTTCCAAGATTAATTTTTATTATATGTTTGTATTTTTGTTACTAGCTGTATGCTTTTGAAGATATAATATCATATGTTTTATATAATCAAAATGAAAATATATTGTTTGTTATATAGGCATGTATGCTTACTTAAACTTTTGGTTTTTACGGAGCATATTAAACTTTTTTTTAAGATGAAAAATTGAGGAATAGATGAGTGGGACTAGTTATCCAAACAGCAATGTCCTTTTTAGAATATAAAATAGGTTTTTAATTCTCAAGCTTAGTTATCAATCTCTTAAAAGATATTGCAAATCCTTTGAGGGTTATGATGGTTCTCGTTCATTTCCACTTTGTTGCATTATAATTGTCTCCCCATGGAGTGAGGAAGCTTTGAATCTCTTAAAAGATATTGCATATCCTTTAAGATTAATAATGCTCATTCAATTTTCAGTTTGTTGCCTTATAATTTTCTCCAATCGTGGAGTGAAGAAGCTTTTGATCCTCAGCTTCCTTGGCTTAAAAAATACCAGAAGTAATTCAACCCTCTAACCTACCATCCTAAAGAAAGGATAAGTTGTTGTGCTAGTAGAAGCTTTAATACAAACATGTTAGTTCAAGAATATAAAGATAAAACAATCACACAAACGATACACAAGGTTTTAATGTGGTTCGGCCAACTATGTCTACATCCACGGATGAGAGAGAATCATTTTACTATACCATAGAGAATATTATAGAGGGTAGAACTAGATACAATTATTGGGTTCCATAAACATCCCATGTTTCTCCTCTTCTTGTACCCACACCCTGAACCACGTGCCTCTTGCTCCATTGGGTGTCTCCTATTCTTCCTCACATCTCTATCTATCTCGTATAATCTTTACGAGTGCATCTATATTTCATAACCTTTTCCTCTCATGACCTAGAATATTTATAAAGATATTTCTAACAACTTTCCTTTTTCTATAAGGAAACCTAATAGTACAATAATATGTCAACTTAGGAAATACTTTATATGATATTTTTTACAAAAAGGAATCTATACTAATTAGGAATTTGAGACACTTTCCAACAATCTCCACCTTGAAGCAAATTTCATTAGGTTAATCTTCCATCTCTTCATGATGTATCTCATCCTGACGAGATTGACTCCACATTCAATTGAAATTCTTTTTATCATCATCTTATATGTTTTGTAATCTTTTACTCTTCTAGAAATCTTCAACTCGAGCTCTAATACTAGTTTTTTGTACTAGTGGAAGCTTCAATACAAACATGTTAGTTTAAGAACATAAAGATAAAACAACCCTCCCTCATGTGTAGTCTCCATTTTTGGGCTTATGTGCGAGCTTGATAAATCAGGTAAATAAACATGTGATGGTGAGTTTCGTACACATGACTCCTACCATACAAGGCTCTGATACCATGTTGAACAATCAATTTTTCTAAAAACTAAACTTGTAAGATTTGGGCTCACAATATATATCAAGCACTCTTAATAGATCCAACATACACATATATAATCATCTATAAAAGTAAAAAACCGCTTAGCCCCAAATACATTTGTTACACTTGAAGGACCCCCATATGTCACTATAAGTGAAAAAGGTTGCGATTGTTTATAGGTTTGGATAGGAAAATAAGCACAATGATGTTTGGACAATTCACACATTTCACATTAAAAATAAAAAGCCTTTTTATTTCTACATAAAGTTGTAAAACCTTCAAATGTGGAAAACTTAGATGTCTTAATATACAATGCCATGATTTAATTTCATCCTCATAGGACAAAGAGGTACCAACGTGAGTAGATTGGGATAAACATCCTAAAACATCTAGGTCCTTCTCGAATTAGTCGAATCCATCCATTTCTCTAGCATTGCCAATCTTTTTCCCCATACATAGGTCCTGAAATTCATTCTGAGTAGGAAAAAATTTAGCCACACAATTAAGATCCTTTGTGAATTTGCTAATTGGAGGAAGATTATAGGCTAAGGAAACTGTAACACTGAATTTAGGACTAGGTGTTAAGAAATTGTAATAAAACCCTTTCCAACAATAGAAGAAAAAAACCCATCGACCATTTTAAATTTTTGCTTACCTAAACAAGCGATATAAGTAGAGAACAAACTTGACACACTAGTCATGTAATTAGTTGCCCTTGCATCTATGATCCAAGGGATAAAATTTCTCGATATGGCTTTCAATGTAGTTAAAAAATTACCTATTTAGGCTAGGGTTAGAAGAAAAATATGCCTGATTCATAAACCTATATAGCTTTTCAAACTGTTCTTTGGTAAAGAGATTTATTTCCTGTCTTCTTGGGTTAATGGTAGAATTATTTGTATTTATCTACTTACTTACCAAGGCAAAAGTAGCTGAAGCAGTATAACTCAAGGTTGAATTGTCAATATTTATTCCTCCTATCATCACTCTTCTTCTTCTTTCTTTCCTTCTAATGAAGGCATAAACCTCTCTAAGTGATGAAAAAGGTTCTTTGCTAAGAACTTGTCCACGTACTTTATCCAAATCTTGATCTAAACTAGCTAGAAATCGAAAGGCCTCTTACATTCTTCTATTAAATAATTAATCAAGAATAGACAAAAATTAAACTCCTTTGTTTGCAATGAAGATTGAAACCAAATTCAGACCTATGGCAGCAATGAAAACCAACCAATTAAGGTTAATAAAGGAGCAAAAAGAAACATAAAATTGCACCTGTGATTTATGCCAGAAAAAAAAGAAAAAAAAAACAACCACCAACAAGACAATACTTGAGAAAATACATAGGAACTCTATTACAACTTTGATACCATGTGCAAATTCTGGATATAATTTTTATGTCTTCTAAAAAATTGTACAATGGATCACTTATACACAATAGAAACAACCTAGAAGGGAAGATTTACAATTGTAACATTATTAAATTACAATTAGAAATCAAAGAGAAAATATATGCAAAAGAATAACAAGATGAGGCAAACTAGGAACCAATTAATATAGTCAATCAATTAGCCTAGAACTAAGGAAGTGAACCAAGTAAGAGAATTAAAAATTTGAAGGTTGAGTTTCTCCATGTTAGGCAACCAATGTTCCTAAAAACTTAAGTTTATAGGATTTGGTCTCACAATATTTATCTTGTATTTTAACACCCTCCCTCACATTTAGCTTCCTTTAGACTTATACATGGGTTTAATAAATTAGATAAATAAAGTAGCCTTTTTTTGAGCTTAATAAGTTGAGGAAATAAACATGCAATGAGGTCCGAATACATGACCTTCTGCCAAACGAGACTGTAATTAGACAATTGATTTTCTTAAAAGGTTAAGTTTGTAGGATTTAGGCTACAATGTATATCATGCACTATAGGATTTGGGTTCATGATGTATATCATGCATTGTAAGATTTGTGTCCACGATGTATATCATGCATTGTAGGATTTAGGCCCACAATGTATACTATATACTCTAACATCTATCACTAAGCATTGTGTTAGAACTTGTGCATTATGCTCATTGAATTGAAATTCATTTTCCCTTTTGGCGACTACACAAACTAGTGTCTTGGATCTTAATTTACTAGAAATAGGCTACATTCATTCTCGTATTGCATTATGATCATTATCCTCTGATTTTGGAGTCAGGTGGATCAAACCCTTTAAACTCTCGCAAAAAACTTGAACCCTTGTAATATGGTCTCCAATGATTTACCTGCTTTGGAATCCTCTTCCTATGGTATGTGTAAAACCATTTACACATTAAGAAATCACCATTTTTTTAATGACATTTTGGAGTTCAAGTATGTGATTCTTTTCAATATACATCCTCTCTCTAGGTGCACAGTTAATATGTGTTCTTTAAGTCTTTTACTAGAAATTATATCATGTTTACTTGTTTGTACTCATAATTTCTGAAGTTTCATTTCAGATTTCCATGATTCAATGATATATTTTTTTTTATTTCTTACTCAATTTTCAATATAAATATGATATTTATATATTCATGGCAGTATGTCCATATTTTTGAATTGTTGGTGTATTTGTCAATATTAGAATTAGAAATATTGGCTGTTTTCTCAAACCTGAAAGGTTGAAGTTTGCAAAGCAGAATTATACTTTGGAAGTACCCGTGCTGTTAGCCATGTTGAAAAATGAATGCCATAATAAAAGAGCTCAAGAAACTTTTAGTGTATGTTGTTGATGATCACTCGTGAACATATTGCTTACATCCTTGCTTTACTAGGCTCTGCATCTATTACCCTATATCAGGCATATCATTTGGTGCCCCAAAATTCAAGTAGAGTCTAGTTGCTGTAACGAAATTAGCCAAAGATTAATATGGCTTTCTTGTCAATTTAAATTTTGAAGGATTGTTCAAAATCTATGAACAGGGATGTTTGCATCTCTATTTGTATCTGTTTCTTAGGTTTACTTATTGGCATTTTTCCAACTATCATAAAAGTGATTATGTCCAAGTTATCAAATTTTGGTTGTCCATGTGAAGTATAACTGCTCACATTCATGCACTCAATTCCCCATTCCCCCCTTTTGTGGGTGAATTGTTCCTGAACCACCCACTAAGCAAATATGCATCGGATAATGAACTTGCTAATGTCCATGTTATCAATTTTTTAGTATTATATATCCTCAAATAGGACTGCACATATACAGATTTTAAATCTTTATCCCTTTTCTAGGTGAATTATCCCTTAGTTACGCACGAAACTGTACTTTTTGAGTGATCTCATGTTATTATCATATTACAGCAGGGGTACAGGTATTGTTTACTAGTTTTTTCTTCTCTTAGATGATTGTTCAAAAACCATTAATGCAGGTTGCTTGTCATCATTTATGTCTCTACTGTTAATTTAAATAATGGAAGGAACACAAGTATTTTGATTGTGATTTTGGTCTCTGTTTTTGTTTATTTTAATGATACAACCATTCTCAGAGAGGTGATGCATGTGTGCAGGAGGCCAAGTGTTCTTCCAAGCGGCCTGATCTGAAGGCAATGAATAAGGCAAGTTGCTTGCTGATGTCTTAGAAGTATTCAATAAGTAGCATTTAGAATGCATTTGAATTAGGTTATTCATGATAAATATTGCTGGCTCTGCTCATGGTCAATGTCCAAAACTTTTGTTTTCTATAACATGTGATTTTGTTTATTGTTTATTCATGTATTTCATTGTTTTTGAGTAATGGACTCTCCCCATTTAGGGTGCAGCTTATGAATTTATACAACTATGATAATGCTGGTTTCTTTTCTTATCCCTTTACACACTTTACAGTAATTGTTGAACTGACCGAGTATATTTTTAAAATACAAATGCATATAATGCTTCTCAAGTGTCCTTTTTCCAAGACTTCTGTTGAAGTTTTGTGGCTTGGTGGTTTGCAAATGTACAGCGGAGAAGAGATGTATTAGCCATTCAAATAGTTTCAGGATACATCACTATTTTGCATTCGATATTGTTTTTTTAGGTGCAGATGCATGCATACAGTTTCCTCCCCTGCCTTTTTTTTATACTGGTATTTGTTGGTTTGGTGGTTTGCTAATGTACGGAGGGTGGGGCACCCAGATGCATTAGCCATTTCAAATAGTTCAAGCATGCCACATTGATTTACTTGCATTTTTTTTATTTCTGTTAGCTGGATGTGTCAATGAGTGGGTATAATATCAGCACTTCTTCACATTCACATTCACACATACTGTCATCATACTGGAAGATTAATTTCTTTTGTTCAGACATGATACTGTTGTAAACAAAGTATATGGGATTGCTTTTAAGTATGGTAATTTCTCAAATTTTCTTTGGAACATATTGATTTCTTTTTCTTTTTCCTGTTTTAAATTCATGGCAGATGTCAAAGAATAAGAAAAGACTTGGTCATCTACCGGGTTGGTCAATCCTTTTTGTTTTGATGTTTTAGTTTGTATATATCATGTTTGTTACCAACCTTAAGTTGATTGTATGCAGCTTTTATATTTTTAGTAAAATCTTGATTCTTGGGAGATTTAATTCCCTTCTGCTGTTGCATTCAAATGTTTTTTGAACTTATAAGTTATAAATATTTTAATGGAGAAATTCTTTTTGGTGCAGGGGTTAGTGTTGGGCAGCAATTCTTTTCACAAGCTGAAATGGTTGTTGTAGGCTTGCATGGTCGCTGGATGAGTGGAATTGATTACATGGGCAAATCCTACAAGAAACAGGTAGTAACTGCAGCTTTTGGATCACTCGTATGATGTGTGGTTAAAGCGAGAAATTATGGGTTTATTTGGAAACTGTTCTTGAAAATAGGTTATTTTTTAAAAGAAATTTGAGGTGTTTTCAAATATTTTTTGTAGATTAATATGTGAAATAATTGAAACTATATAAAATACTTAAGTTCCCAATAAGTGCATAGCACCTTCATGGAAAATAAGTTGAGAAAACTAAGGCCCTGTTTGGTAGCTGTTTTAAAAAATAGTTCTAGAAAACAGTATTTGAAAACCATTCTCTAATTTTTTGTAAAATAAAAATCTGTTAAAAACTTGAAATGTTTTTAACTTGCTTTTAATATTTTTAAATATATTTTAAAAATAATTTTTATGTCTAGTGTTTTATTTTTAATTATTCTACATGTTTGTATAATTATTTTTTAAAATAGCCCTCAGAAAACAATTAAAAATAACTAAAAGATGTTTTTTGAAAACACCTTATTCTTTATTCTTAATAATAGAAAATAGAAAATAGAAAATAGTTTTAAATAGTTTTTGGTTGCTAAAAGTCTTTTCTTGATTTTTTATTTTAGAGAGCAAAAAATTGTTCTAAAAAACAGTTGCAAGCCCTAATTTTCATATTTAAGTTTCTGAATAAAATTTTACTTTTGAAAATAAATAAAAATTGTTTTTTTGATAATTGTTGTTGAAGATGTTGTCAAACAGACTCAATATTCCCTTCTCATTTAGGATGTTCCATTCTCTTTTTTATTCTTATTTCCCAATGATATCTTCTCCTACCTATATTATATGGCTTTGGGAAAATGTATCTAGTGTAGGTGTGTGCCTAGGTGTTTGATCCATTACATTTCAAATTTTAGGACATAGTGATTCAATTGAAAAATGATCTTGAATGGTACTTGGATATGACATAATAAAGGAAAAAAAAAAAATCAATTACAAGTCAATTTGGAGCAAAAAATTAACATCTCCTTGATAAAAAGAAATCTCTTTTTTTTCTCTTTTATTTTTATTTTTAGAAAAGAAAACAAAATTAAAAAATAGTGAATATCCAAAGTAAAGGAGTATCCAACTAGAATCACCATACCCACAACTTTTTCATGTCGTGTTGATATGGGTACATTGAGCAAAGTTGAAGAATTTGGGTATCATATTATCCCACAATCTGGCTTTTTTTTTTTTTTTTTTTTTTTTTTTCTATCATCCATTTTTGACAACTTGCCCACTGCTTCATTTATTTATGTCAGATGGAAAGTTGAAAATTCATTTGAATTGGCATATGGTCATTCACATATCTCTAGGTTTCTATATGCATTGGAGCAGAGAACTAGTGTGTATTCATTATTAGGGCAATTTTGTGTGCATACATTGGGGTCATATGGTGCATGTATAATATCCTGTATACAAGCATGAAGGTTCAGCTAAATACATATTGTATCTAATCTAATGGTTTAATGAGATTCTGCTGATACGATCTGGACTCAAGGGTTGTCATTTAAATCTTCAATTTGTTATGTCTATTTCTTCATGCTATCTTTTCTAATATTTAATTCTGCAATCTTCTAGCACCACAATTGGGAGTCCTGGTTTATGAGTGCTTATTTATTTATTTATTTATGAGAAACAACAACATAGTATATTGAAGTAAGTAAAATAAGTACAAAGAAGGATGAGAGATCCTCCAAAAAGTACACAGCAAGAAAGCTAGAGCCTTCAAGTTTAAGAATCTATAAATCTATGAGGTTCCACAACCTATGTCCCATGTGGGAATATACAAAAATAATCTATCCTTGCTAGCTCACTCCCTTGGAGTTACACACCAACATCCAATCAGGTTGGATCAAATTAAGGGGAGCACCCTTAAAAGTCGAGCAAGATGCCTAAAAGGAGGCTAGGAAAAAGATCATGTCCCAAAGACCCTCTGAGGATCTCACCTTATCCTCAAAGTTCCTAGCATTTTTCTCCCACAACACTACCCACATCAAAGCAAGACAAGCAAGCTTCCACAACACCTTGCCTCTATTGGTGTTTCCCAATCCTCTATATGAAATATTCATAATGTAGCATATACTCCTGGGAGGAATTCAATCCATATGAACCAAGCTGAATAGTCTATGACATAGCCCCAAACTCAATGGGCAATGTAAAAAGATGTGATCTACTGTTTCACCACTCTCCATACACAACAGACAAACATTAGGACTGAGAGCTTTGTAGGATCTTCTCAGCTGTAGTATGTCATTGGTATTTACCTTCTTGAGTGCCACTAACCAAGCAAAAAATTTGACCTTAAATGAGGCTTGCGCTTTCCATACAAAATCAATAGGGAATAATGAAGTTGAATCAATATGATTGGTCAAGACTAAAAAAACAACTTTACTGTGAATAAACTTGAAGAAGATGAGGACCGGGCTCTCAAATCATATTAGTGTGATGGTCTATGAGTGTCTTAGTGTGAGGTGATTGATGGTTTATCCATACATAATGGGATATAATATGATTGATTAAAGTATAAAGGTCTATGTTAAGGTTAACTTAAATATAATGGTCTATATTATTATGAGTTCTATTTTACCATTTTATCAACTATATTAGGTGTTGACGATTAGCTTTCCAAACAATTATGTTATAATCATTCAACAGCTTAATTGAAATTTAGGCCTCAATTGATCTCTTTATTTCTTATTGCAGATGACAATCTGTTGACATTTTTTACCCTCTAAATAATTTTATTCTTCTGTAGGCCCGAAAATATTCGAAAGTTCAAGCCTTGTCATTTATCATATTTTAACCTTTTATCCTGTAATTATGCAGGGGGAGTACAACAATTATACTTTTCCACTTGCTGTGGCAGTTGTTTTGTCTGGCAATTATGAAGATAATGAGGATGATATGGAAGAAGTTGTGTATTCTGGTGAAGGTGGGAATGACATCCTCGGTACTAAACAGCAAATTCGGGATCAAGTTATGGAGCGTGGTAACCTGGCACTTAAGGTATGTGTGATTTGGAAATTGTCATTATGTTATCATCTTCTCTTGCTATTAGTACATATTATGGATGCCCATTTTAAAGTTAACAATTCTTTTGTGGCATGTATGCATGTAATTGTGTATGCATTTATGCATTTTTAATATTGCTTGAGAGATATGAGACTTGCTTGGACTAGACCTCCTCACATAGACCTCCTGTATCAAAGATTGTTTCCTTACCACTGTTAATGAAGGCATGAAATGACGAAGTCCTCACATATCATGCAGGCAAAGTAACATGATTTTTATTTTATTTTTATTTTTATTTCTTCTTTTCCCCATTTTTTCCCTATACCCTAACCACTTTTTTAAAAAAATAAAAAAATCAGGAAGCTGCTGTGTGCAACTAGATGGTGTGTTTTTAAGAAAAAAAAAGTTGACATGAATATAACAAAAGAAAAGCACCCTTTGTTGTGTTTTTCTTCCTCAATTCCTCACCACCCCACTTCCCATCCCACAAAAACAAAGAGTGCTAATCTCCAAATGATCCAAATCACCAAAATATCATCAGGAATACTGTTTCATTAATTCATAAATCCTTACTCTTATATAATTGAAATAAAGATGAAACTTCCATGCAACAATTAAAGATTTGTAAGAACAAAGAAAAAATCATATCGCAAGTAACTATGCCTATCTCTTTATGAATAGCCATGAGTTTTGCAGAGCCCAGAATAGCCCATTGATGGCCCAATATCGAACTACATATGATCTGTGCCATTTTGTGATTAATTTCAGGTTAATCAGGACTAATTTGTTGGTTAATTTAAAACTAAATGGGACTAAGGGTAATGAGGGTAAGTTCATAAGATTTTGGTCAGCCATTGACATCAACCGCTTGTGATTAGCAAATAAACAATGGATAATGGTGGGGAAGGATCATGTTGGTTGTCTGAACCTCAAGGGAGGATCATGTAACTTTGGAGACGGGCAATTCATTTACTTAGACCTACCTTTAAGGAAGTTCAATGTGAATTTTCCTTTTTTGTTTAAGATTCTAACTTCCTAGTTAACTTAAATCCTTGTTGGAAATGAACTTTTTGAATGCTTGGCTTCAGATTTTTTGACTAATTAGATGATGATTAGATGATTAGTTTTTTTAACATATTAGCATGAGCTTGTCTTTCTCATTTAATTTTCTGTTGATGTGAAATATTTTAAAACGTACTGCTCTCTCTTTGTTTGACTCTTGAGGATAAGAGTTCAAAACCTAATCTGGATGCAGCATTATCCATTTTCAACTGAAACCATGAGTCAGTGTTACTGTTAATACATACTAAAACACAAGTACATCCTGAGCTGAATTGGTATTGATTGTCTGTGTGGTTTGTTGAAATCACAACTTTATGTATAACTGTTATATCATTGACAATCAGCTCATTTTGCTTTTAATACTTATGGTAGTTAATGATTTGAAGTAAACATGAGAATATTTCAAACATGTCAAAATTCCTACCAATTCTGAGAACTTTTGAATACATGTTATCTTCGAAATCTGAAAATATTCCTGGAAAATCTGAGAGTATTTGGGTGTCAAAAGTCCTATTGGATCAATATTTAAATCAATAACTTTGTCACTAGTATTAGATCTATGAGCAATAGTTATTTTTAAAGGGCTCATAGATAAGGTGGTTTTGTACCAGGAGATGATGTAAGAAACAGTTTCTTAAATTGTAACTTTCTTCTCAGTATGACAATAAATTTTCTTTGCTTCTTTTCTTTTATTTTAATTTTTCAGAGATGTGTCTTTTTCCCTTTCAGAATAGCATGGAGCAGCTTGTCCCTGTTAGAGTCATCCGTGGCCATAAATTTCGTGATACTTATCCTCGCAAAGTTTACACATATGATGGCCTCTACATGGTGGATATTTTGGATGTCTCTTTTGAAAATGTTCTCTTTATTATGATTTTTTTAATGGTTTAGCTTGTAAATAAAAACTTCACTTTGGTTTGTGCCTAAATTGCCTTGTGTATGCCAAATCTCATAGTAGGATATTTTCTTGTCAAGGATAATCATCCACTGCTGATTCTGTGGTATTTGCTTGACATTTGATCCAAAAAATAAGTGGTTACACTGATGGTTACAATAGTGTAGTTCTTTATTTGTTTGCTTTCTATTTATTACATCATTCGTTCATTTTTGTTCCTTTACATGCATATACGATTCTCCTTAATGTTTGATAGAGGCAATGCTTTTGTTAATTCCCATGCATAGAGGTTGCTTTGTTGATTACCTGCATCCTATTGAATTTGTTTGTATTTTGGTATCAAGTTTCTTACACATTCTATGATGTTAAATATGAAGGATAATTGCTCAAATTGTTTGTCTATCATGTAATATTATTGTGGGACAACCAATTTTCTTAAAAGCTTAAGCTTATAGAATTTGAGTTTACAATGAATGTCTCCCAACACCCTCCAATCAATTTTCCTAAAATCTCAAATTAATAGGATTTAGACCCATGGTATATATCATGCTCCCTAACACTCTCTCTTACATGGAGACACATTGGCACACACAACCTGTAGACAAACAAACCATAGACAACCTTCTTTTGGGCATACAAATGAGCTCAATAAATTGGGGAAATATAAAATGTGTTGAGATTAGAATACACGACTTCCCCAAGTGAGGTTCTAATACTATGTTTGACAATCAATTTTCGTAAAATCTTAAGCATATAGAAATTCGGTCGACAATACATATCATTCTCTCTAGTGGTTATCTAATCCATGCAATTTTTAACAAGAGTGTAATGTTGATTACTTTATGGGTATGGTATTTATTTTTCATTTTTAGTGTTTTTTCCATGGCTTCCTTTTTTTTCTGTCATTTTAGAATGTAATAGAAATTACTGCCCCAATCAGTACTGGCATGAAGTAATAAGATTACTGGTTAATTTTTGAACAAGTATGAGGCTACATTAAGATGCTTGTGAACATTATGTTTTGATAATATGTAACACCCAGGTTCCAACTTATAGGAGATAAAATGTGATCTTTTAAGTTGATTCTTTTGCCCCCATGGGCCCATGCATGTAACTTAAGTCATAGTCTCACATAGTCCAGGGTCCATGTCGCCAGCATAAAATAGATGGGCTATCACACTGGTGGTGAAAGAAAGTTGCCTGTTTGAACTGAATAAAGTAGTATAATCTATCTACTTGGGGTTCTCAGTACAAAATCATCTTTCCAGTTCAGCTGTATCTGGAGCCATGTACTGTTTTTCCTCACTGCCCTCATCCACATTCATTTTACTGTTCCCTTTCTCCTCCTCATATAGGCTTCAAGCTCAAAAAATAAATAAATAAATAAATAAAAATAAAAATTCTGGCCCTTAAACACTGCCATGCAGATTTGGACCAGATCAAAATATGTTATGAAGAAAGGTAATTTGCTGTCTGATATGGTTCAACAATAATGGATAGGAATCCTTGTGGGTCTCCATTCTGGAAAGGTATCTTCCAATGAAGCATTGAAATGCATCCACTTTGAAAACATCTTTATTTCCCTTGTGCATTCATCTTCATTGCATTGACTTCTTTAATTAGTATTTGATTTTATCATTAAATGTCATTTTTATCAACTTCGTACTTTATTTTCAGGACCTTGTTGAGGTCACTCTAACTATCTCACCTTGCTTGATACAGTCTAATCTAAAGACTGGGTGTTCCATGTCCACAGATAGTATCACTTTCCTAATGTTGCTAAATTCTTGTTGCTGGGAGATTATAGTCTGATAAATTTATATTTCATGCCATTTTATATAAATGTTCTTCTGTCTTCAGTAATGGGCCTCATAATGCTTGTAAAATTTGATCAATTGTTTTAACTTCAGTTGCATTAATTTCACATTCTATGTTTGCAGATTAATGAATACTGGGAAGAAAAAGGTATTTCTGGATTTATTGTTTTTAAGTACAAATTAGACCGATTCGGAGGACAACCAAAGGCCAGCAGTAAGGTTGTCTCAAGGTTTCATTTTGTTTTACCCGTTTTGTGCATTTGTCATAATACATCTAGTAACTTTATGAATGGTTATTTGCTTCCTGGTTGACATATATCAAAGGAATAAGGAAAACTGACCATTAAAACTACTGCTTTTGTTTATGTAATTTCTGTTGCTCTTGTTGCTATATGGTTAAGAAATAAGAAAGACCAATAATGAATAACACTTCTTCCCTCTATTGATTGGTGATATTCCATTGTTTTATTCATGCTAATAAGAGTTCAAAGGTCGGCTATATTTTGTCAGTTCTTTATTTTGACCTTCTAAACCAAACAATTAAGAAATCCAGGTAGAATGAGAGGTTAGTATACTAGTTTTTTTCTATCTCCTATATACTATTTTTTGTGGGGATGGGTTTGGTTGACTCTAATCCTTAGATTCATTACCTGTATCATGATATAATCATGAATTTTAACATTTTAGCAAATACTTCTTGGTGATTCTCATGACACTGTTGAATTCTTTCATTCTTTTAACACTTGGTTTGTGAAAATCTTGTGCTTCCCCATTTTGACTCTCCATGTAATATTTGACATCTTTCAATCTGAAGTTCAGCTTCTAGCTTTTCATTGGTGGTATAATGGGCAAGTGAACCTCTTCTTTCTTGCAGGGCTATGGTTATGTTATTAACCGGTTTTCTTTGACAGGTTTTATTTTCTAATAAAAAGAGTTCATCAAGGGCTCCTTCAGCAAAGGATGAGTATGAAATCAGTATTATGACACACATACATCAATCTCTCATTTCACTTTTGCACCTGAGTTCATAATATTTTTTGAGAGGCTATCTCAGTTCTTATAATGACCTTAATGTAAATGTTTTATACTAAGGTTGGTCTGCAAGGACATTGCTAAAGGTCAAGAAAAATTAAGAATTCCTGTTATCAATGAAGTTGACAATCATCGCGGTGCACTTGAGGGCAAGTTCTCCTATCTCATGATTTGTATTGGAATGATATATTCACAAGAAGGGGGTAGTGGATCTTATTATTAAGTTGCTTGTTGAGTTTTGTTGGCTCTTTATATTATGAAACATCTCTAATGTAGGATGGTCCATCATTGTCAAAATTGGGTTAATACATCCTCTTAAGGATTGAATGAGCAACCAAAGCAGCAAGAGGAAGGGGCTTTGTGAGAAGTGTTCTTGGGTTGGGGAATACCACTAATAATATATCACCTCCATACAATATCAGAATGAAGTGTACTCCTTCAAAGTTAAATTCATATTTGAAACCCATGCTCTCAAAAACTAATCGGAAATCCATTATTCAAATTGAAATAAAAGTAAATGTGATGCAAGTATAGATGTGTGGTTTTAGATGTACAGTTTCTTTTTAGTTGGTTTTCTTAACTAAGGAAAAACTTTTTGTGATGCTTTATTATTATTATTATGTGCTCAAATGCCTTTTCATATTGCAAAATCTTAAAACTTGCAGGGTTTACATATTCCAATTCTCTTAAAGTAGCTGACAACGTGATCCTCCCTCCGAATGCTGCTGGATGCAATTGCAAAGGGAAATGCACAAACCCAATGTCTTGTTCTTGTGCCGAGCGTAATGGATCTAGCTTTCCATATGTGCTTGAAAATGGCAACAGGTGATATTTGAATGAAAGTTCTAATATGAATGGCACAGATAGTTGTTAAAGATTATTTATTTTTCATAGATTTATTGAAACACTTATCTTGTCTACAATGAATACTCATATATAGTTCTAGTTATTGGTTTTCTTTCTTAGGGATCATGTTATTCCTTTTTATCTGGGGATAAGTTCTCAAACTTATTTTTAACTTTTTCAGATTATTATTTGAACCAAAGGATGTTGTATATGAATGTGGACCAAACTGTAGGTGTGGACCTAATTGCCTTAACCGCACATCTCAACAGGGAATAAAATATCATCTTGAGGTCATTAAACCACAACCCGGTATCTTTTATCTTGAATTGTAAATAACAGAATCTGATATACCATCTTTGTACAGGTTTTTCGTACGAAGGAGAAAGGATGGGAGTCAGAACCTTGGACTTTATTCCTTCAGGTTCACCAGTATGTGAATACATTGGAGAGCTTAAGAGGACCAAAGATCTCGATAATGTTTTTGATAATGACTACATATTTGAAATTGATTGCTGGCAAACAATGCATGGAATTGGGGGAAGAGAGGTACTAATACAATTTGTTAGGATGTTTCATTTTTCCCCTTCTTTGGTTGGTTGTTTTGTGCTGCTCTGTATTGAAGATTTGTATAGATCTTTTCAGGTAAATATTGTAATTGCACTGTGTTTGTTCGCTAGGGCCCACCTTTAATGTTAATTTTCCCCCCGGATTCCTATTTGGGCTTCAACTTAGGTAGGTTGGTTAGGGTTGAACATAGCCAAATTCCAACCTAAACTCACTTCAAATTGTAGATTTTTCAATTCAAGCTTGATTTGGTTGGAGCTCAACAGATTCTTTGAATTGCTCTGATTGGTTAAATAATCGGTTCTTTTTAAAAAGATCACATAGTTTTTATTCATTTCAAATGAATTCTATAATTACTTAATATTTTTTAAAAAGAATTTAGTTTTACAAAAAAAAAAACATATGTAGCTAAATTAAAATATCATGTAGGACAAAATAATGACTTGAAAAAAACGTGGAAATAACATAATAGTTGTTAACCTCATGTACGTTGTGGACCCATGTGCTAGCAGCTTATATTTTAAGAAGGTTGATTAACATGGTCATCAAAGCAATGGTAAACTAGAGGGCTCTAGTTCAAGTCTCTCTTATCATCGCTATCGATAGGCCATTACTGCTGACCCATACCTTCTACCATCTTATCATTCCATCTATTTATCTATTACTAATGATCTGAATCTTCTACTATCTTACGATCTCATTTATTTATCTGTTGCTGCTGATTCTTTCTACTGTCTTATTACCCGATCTATTTATCTATTGCTGTTGATGATTTGTCGTGTACTTTTGTTAGCTTAATGATTTTTATTTTACATTATAAAAGAATTAATATTAATATGAATTAAAGTTTCCTATAATGTTGCTAATTATTAATATTGGTCAATTTTTTTCTCCTTATTTAAGCTAAAGTTGGTTAGCAAAGCCTCAACCAAGCCCAACCTCAGCTGAAGTTTATGCCTGAACATTTATGTTCTCATTTTCCCTAAGTCACATTTTTCTTTGAAAAACATATGATAAAACATATCTGATGATTCTATTAATAGTATAAACAATAGAACATCCTCAGAAACTAGTGACTTATTTAGTGAATGGCTGGTTGAAAATTGAAATGATCATAAATGAAGATTCTATTGAGGATGAGGTAGATATTAAATTCTGTTTTCAGTTTGTATTAGATTAATATATTTAGTCATACTGCATGTGTTCCATTGAAGTAATCTTTTCTCCTTGTCAGAGGCGACAAAAAGATGTACAAATACCTGTACATAACAATGTGGACAACATAGATGACATGCCTGAGTATTGCATAGATGCACGTAAAACTGGTAGTGTTTCCAGATTTGTCAATCACAGTTGTGAGCCTAACCTCTTTGTTCAGTGTGTTTTGAGTTCTCACCATGACCTGGAACTTGCCCAAGTGGTGCTATTTGCAGCTGAAAATACAACTCCTTCCCAGGTGATATGTTGTTCCAAATGTTCTTTCACGTATTCTGGTATGGGTTGTCTTCTGAGCTTTGGTGTTTATTTATGTAACTTGTTTGTATGTTTCTCAAGTTTGAGAAAACTGACCGCCAAATCCAGTGTATATTTTTTAATTTTGTTAGCTTAATATACATCGTGCACTCATATACTAATAATTTAAGCTTTTAGGTAAGTTGGTAGCTTAACATGGTATGTAAATTATCGAGTTTGAGGCTTTCCTATTTTCTTATTAGCTCATCCATTTATGTGCTGCTGTTGCTGCTGATTTGTCCCTCCATGTGTCGGTGTGGGGTTGCAAGTGATGGAGGGTGTTAACCTAATAATACATTGTGAGTTTATATCCTAATAGCATAAACGTATAGGAAAGTTGTTAGCTTAACAAATTTTAAGAATTTCATGAGCATTTGGTAAACGAAGACTTATTTTTCCTCTGAAGGTTAATTAGCGAGGAACTGAAAAACAAGAGAAAACATGGAAAATCTCCATTGACTTCATTATATCTAAAAGCCACACTGAAAATCACCCATGCCTAGCAAGTTGATTGATACATGATAGCAAAAACCACGTTAACAATCTATGTATCAGTGTAACTGTAATCATGCTGATATGTATAACCATAATGAACCACATGCTCTTATGATCTACCCATCAATAATCTAGTCTTTGTATTTCCTTTGGGGTTCTTTTTTCCCCTTAAAAAAGAAGTTTGCTACTATGTGGAAATCAGTGCTGCATATATTTTCAAATCCATTGTTGGCTTTCAAAGCTTGCCTTTGTTAGTTTTGGATCATGAATGTGATTTTCCAAAAATATAAGAGCGGATTCTGATCTAACTATAGCATTATATTTCTTTAAATTTGATACATTCTTCCTCATCCTTCTTGGATAAAACGTTTAGATCCTCATTTGCTTTCTGTTTCCACCCGTAAGATAATCTTCTTACTGTTGTGCTTACATCCTATGGCCACTTTTATACTTGATACCTTTAAGAAATCATCAAATGCTATTCAATTCTTTTGTACTTGGTTCTACTTCCAAAGAGCAGTGATTTTATTAGTCTGTTCTCAGGTTTAAGTCTTCTTTATGGATTCTATAATCATAATCAGTTCAAGTATACATTTATACTTGAACAGGCTTAATTGTTTCTTCTTTGATCTTTTTATGAACCATTTGAAACTTCTGTTGACTTCTAGTCTTCAATGTCGGTTACATGTCTTCCTCTTTGAGCCTTCTTGTTGCAATAGCATTACAGTCATGGGTGAAATACTTAGTTATTTATTTAGTTGATAGGCAAGCAAATATTTGTTGACATATTGCTTTGTGTTTCATGGTTCATTCTTATAGTGTGTGTCTGATTATATTGGTGTTTTGATTTATTTGTATTTACAATTTTTCCAAGATATGAATGCCTGATTTATACAAATACTGAAGAGTAGGAGGACAAATCATGATTGGATGCATTGATAATCAAGTATAGGATAGCATGTCTTAACTGCAGTTTTGGAGTGACAAACATTTCTATGCATCTAGCAGGAACTCACATATGACTACGGTTACATTCTTAATGGTGTTGTGGGTCCTGATGGTAATATAAAAGAGTTGGCATGCCGGTGTGGTGCAGCAAGCTGTAGGAAGCGTTTATACTAGTCAGGTAAAATTCAGTTGTTCTTTTACATCTCCTCAACTAGTAGCTCTTGGAGGAAAGAAATATTGCAACTTTTTGTTAAACAGGTAAGCATGAATTGTTGTGTTCCGTTCAATCATGACTTGACTCTTCTTTGTTTTGTTCTTAAGAAAATGTTGTGGTGAAATTGAATTCTAGATCACTGCAAATTTACAGTTCGATGTATCCTCTTTTGTTGAAAATCATGTAACACACATGTAACTGAAAGATATTGTTAGAAGGAAAAAAGTGATATCCAAGAATGAATTGATTTTGTTGCCATCTATGAACTTGGACTTAGCAAGTTTTTGTTTTTGTCTGTTCATTTTTATCTTGATAGATGATTCAATTGTCTAACAAAATTTTATACCTAGTACACTCTGCATAGTAATGATTTGATTATAATTCACTTTTCTCTCTTACACAGCATATGTAGAATATTTGACTTATTATCTCCCTATTTTCAGATTTCAATTCTAGGTCTTTTCACCTTCAGCTCAAATGAAATAATTTTGTTTGTCTCTCCATAGCCCTTTCGAAGCCTCAAATGAAGGAACAAAGAGAAAGCTACAAGGCCGAAAAATACAGAAATGATATCCCCTTTTAGCATTCCTACTCTTTTCATTTTCTTATTTTTGTCTGTGTTATAGGACATGTTTAATGATCTTTCTGTAGAGGGGCAAAGATGAAGGATCAAACCAATCAATCTCTTGATATAGTATTTAGAAGACATATGAACCCTTGTCTGCCACTCATTTCTTTAAAGTTCAAGTGGGTGATTAAACAAATGTAAAACTGCAATTATTTCCAAGGAAAAAGTAGAAACTCAATCATAGTCTAAACCCCATAGAATAGGATCTCCTTTGACAAAGATAGCTCATCTTCTCCTTTCTTTTCCTTCCCTTCCTTTTTCTCAATGACAACAGCTTCCTCAGATTCCTCATCTTACCCTAAATTTATTCCTCCCTGATCTTTCAGGGTCTATCAAACCAGAATATAACTTCATTTACACGATTCTCATATTCAAATGGTGAGTTATAACCAGCCACACTGTAGGTTAGTACTCTGTTTTTGGTTGAAATTGAGGTCTCCCAGGGTGTGCCTTTGAGGCTTCTCCTCAAGGCCAATGCTTGAGTGGGAATGTTGGAATCATCCATGAATCCCCCAAACCTCCTCACAGCAGCATACTTGTGTTTAGGGAGCTTCACTTGGTGAGCCTGGGCTGATAGAGGAGGGTTGTTTTGGTACTTAGTGGGCACATAAAAATACATGATAAAGGATGAATTGCAGAAGGGTCCTGTGGAGGGGAAAATATCAACCAAAACTGGTGCTGTCATGTCGATTTTCGCCCTTTGATTGTTGTTGCCTTGAATGTAGGCAAAGAGGCTGACAAAGAAACAAAAACATACCATGAAACATGGATGTTAGTTCTTTCAAATAATGAAGAAGGATTAGCCTCTGTGTAGTGTGCATAGTATATTTCCAATGATTAGCTTCTTTAAACTGTGTGAAAAAGCACTCTTTTTTCGCCTTATAAAATTCAGAAAAAGAAGTTAATTAAAATAAAATAAACTAAAATAAAAACAGAAAGACAGAGTGAGATTTTCACATGTTGAAGCCTCTACCAACTGCATCCTTGTAGGAGGAAGAATTGAGGGGTGGAGTCGAAATCCACATTGAAGTTGTATAGCTTCTGATTTCATAGTCCTTTTGGGAGTGGACCACCTCATATGGAGCACACTCAAGCCTCTTACAATTCACTGCTTCTTCATAACCCTTCCCTTTCCCTTCACATACATCAAACACACCCAAACTCAAAACTAGCAGAAAAACTAAACCAAACCCCATTTTCATAGTGTCTCCAGTTCAGTTCCTCTTTGACTATGAACTTGTCTCTTTATCTCCTATATATGGATGAGATCTGTGGTTTAGATTTTGTGGGTTTCACCTTTGTTTGAGTGGTCATATGAGGCCCAAGTTGCATGTCCATGATCAATCAATTTTGAAGCGGAGAGTGACATTTTTTTTTCCTTTTTCTTTTAAATTTTGTCTCCTATTTATTTTTTACGTTTGCTCATACGTATTGTGGATGTTTAACAAAATTAAAGTCAATTGTTTTGTTGTGTATATTACATTTTATTAGCGTTTAACTCCTTGGGTGAAGTGCTTTGATTGTGCTTGGCTGTTTAGGGAGGGGAGGGTTAATCTGTTGGGTTTTGGTTGATTCTTTTTTAAAAATAAAAAATCATGCTGGCTCATTCATTTTGTTATACTTATTTGTAAAATTTTAAAAATTGAATATAAATATCCCACTTTGAAAAGTCTTTTAAACAAATTTTGAAATGGAAAACAAACCCCAACAACCCACCCATGTCTCATTTTAAACAACACTAGTGAATGACGTATAAGTTTTGAAAAACAAACAAATGGACATGTTATTTTGACTCAGTTTGGTTGTACAATATTTGGAATAAGGAAAATAGAAAGAAAAATTGCAATTTTCCTCTTTTTTAAAAAAAAAATTATTAAAGGAAATGTTTTCGATCAATCTTTCCTTGCATTTTCTAAAGAAACTAGAGAGAAATTTTCTTATATTGACCCCTTTTATTTTTTTTAATCTTACTTTTTTTTCATGATTTTTAAATATAAAAACAAAATCATTTTTCTTGAAAATATTTTAATATATATTTTATTCTCAAAAATTAAGAATCAAAATTAGAATTACCAAACACATTTAATTTTCAAGTAAAAACGTATGCATTTATATTGTTTAAAATGGTAGAAATAGTGGATTTGATATTTGCTACCTTTTTCTTGTTCGATTTGCTTCAAATCTTAGAAATTTGGAAATATCTTATATTAGTAGGCGAAGGCAGTTTGAAAGGGCAAAAAGAAGTTATCAAAATGATTTCTAACCAACCACCATTCAAATCATTCGCTGAGGCTTTGCATAAGGTCCATTGATGATGTTGACTTTTCTCTTTGTTGGCCTCATTAACCTTGACTACTTCTTGTGATGGAGACTCGTTAAAAATGGGTCAATCTGATCCCACCATGAGAACCCTCCTTCTATAGACCATGGCTCCTACTTGTGCAACCATTTCTAACCACTAAAAATAAAAAATAAAAAAAAGCCTTTTACTTATATTATAGGATGAGAAATCATTTTTTTTTTTTAATATCAAAAGTAGTAATCGCTAAATTATATATAAAAAAAAAAAATCTCATTGATTGGTATGTTGAGAATGATATGACTACTTTTTAACTAGGTAACGATTTTTTTATTTTTATTTTTTTATTCAATGATTCAAATTCAACCATATATACCTTAAGAATTGAAGATTTTGCATTTGACATCATCCTAACCTATTAGATTTCCTCTTTTCCCTTTTCCTTTTTGCTTTATTTCATTTTTTTTATCGATTCTTTAATCTTCATTCAATTATTCAAATTTTCAAATGCCACGAATTCCAATCTTGAGTTCATTATGATACGTTGGTATTCTTCATGTCTATAAATGTAAGGGTAACAAATAAGTATAATATATTAAAAAGTAAAACTAATCATAATATATGTCTATAAATTGATATGATTGCTTTAATTTCACTTATTTATATTTGATCCCATCTTTATTTACTTTGAATTCATTTATTTCTATGCGCATTTCACTACATAAGTTTTGTGATAGAATTTTTTTTACCATGTAAAATTGTAATTTGGTAAATACGAAACAATGGGTACCTAGAATTTTTGCTAGCGATAAAGGTCAATTGTGATAGTCTCACGATAGAGATTTCCCCTTTTGTGGGGCCTTTTACAAAATGCAAAACAGCTCTGCATAAGGAGGAGTTTCAAGTTTTCTTATCTGAATAGGGAAGATCTGATTTGATTGGTGTTGGGATCTACAAGTTTTGAAGGACATGGCTTGTGCTTGATTCTTTTGATTTTTTCTCAACATTTCAAAAGGACCCACTTCTGAAAATTGACCTCAATCCCAGTGACAAGTGTCCCTAAATTTTGTCTATTGCCCCCTAAATTCATATCCTATAGTGGATCAAAAATAATGAAATCTACTATATTTGTGACAAACTTTAGGGTTCCTTCTCTGTAGATTGACAATGCAAGTTACCAATAACTAGGGTTTTCCTTTTCTTTCAAGTTTGGATATGAAGATAGTGATTAAACTTAATAGGAAAATGAATTGTCTCTTAGGGGATTAAGAACCCACTTTAAAAAAATATTATTTAATGCTTGTAAAATAATGCTTAAGACGACCTTAAATATCTGACAAGATATGTAATAGTCAAATCTCAACCACCATCTTTTGTTAAGTAGGATTTATGATTATTTTATAGTTTTTTGTCATTGATTATATGTTGATTTTGATATTAAAACATGTGAGGCTACAAGGACGGTGTTTTCATTTTTAGTGTCATTATCACCCTAAATTATATGGGGGAAAATAGTATAATTAGTTATTTATAGTAAATCTTTTTTTATTCTTAAATCTATGGTGTAAGTGAACCTACTTTTTTAAGAGATTTCAAGTTTTAAATCATTTTCGATTTGATTTTAAAATATGCTTTCCATTCCTTACAAACAAATCTCTTTTAGTTCATAAAATGAGAATGAAAGACCTTACACGTACTAATTTATATTTTTATCGTTTTATAAATATGATTATTAGTACTTTTGAAAAACAAGTTAGTTAGGTACTTCTCCACATTAACATTATAAAATCATTTACTTGAAGACGAAGATAAAGACATAATGAATATGTATGGGAACATTTTTTACAACATTTTTTTAGAGAGTTTAAAAGAAAATTTGTTTATAAGAACAGTTATTAACTATTTTCATAAACAAAATTTTGTTTGAAACTTAAATACAAAAAGCGTTTTTTTTTAGTTTATTTTGTATAAATGTACTATGCACTTACGTAAGATATAAGAAAATTTCAAAATATTCTTTTTATTTTCAATTGTTTTTCAAAATACTTTATAAAAACACCTAAAACCACCTTAAATTTATTATAAAAAAAAATCTATTTTTTGAGTTAGAAATTTTCTATTTTTTTAATAAAAATAAGTTAGTGAATATATATATATTTATCATATTTCAATTTTCCCCTTTATTCTAATTAAAAGGTTGTAAAATCCTCTATATCAAGATATTAAATCAACATATCAAATTCAGAAATTTTGACCCAATTTCTTATTGGATACAAAAAAAAGAAAGAAAAAAGAATTTACTAATTCACAAAGTACATTTACTTAAAGAAGGAAAAAGAGTTCAATTTAGGCACATTGGCACCATTAATAATCAACTTTAGTTTCAACCCAATGACCAAAGAATGTTGAAGACATTTTCAATTCTAAAATAATATAAAGACTAGAAAAGTAAAAATGAAAAGGTAAAACAAAGGACAACCCATGATTTTTTGACTAAGATTGTAGAGAGGTTGAAAACTAAAGTAAATTGAAATTAATAATTAATTAATTAATTAATTAAAGGACAGGTGATTATGGATTTGTTTGAACGCTCTTCAAGAAGCATCACAGGACACTTTTTTTTTTTAATGTATAAATCAGATTTTATATTAAGAAAATTTCAAAATAAAGAAAATAAAAAATAAAAAATAAATTTAAAGGAAATAAACTCTTTAGATATGGTCATTTAACCTTTTCCTTTATGCTTTAAGATATCCCACTAATATCATACCCAACTCAAAATCTGAACCCTCTTAAATGTATGGCTAAATTTTAATTATTAAATAAAATGCACAAAAAAAAAAGTTTAGTAAAAAAATAAAATAAAATACAAAAAATAGATATAAATAGAAAATAATGGAATTATTATTAAGGTATAAAGTAATGATTTTTTTTAAGTAATAATTTTTAAAAAATAAAAAATATTTTTGAAAACTTTTATATTATTACACACTTAGTAAGAACAAAATACTTAAATTTTAAAAATAATTATAAATGAATATTTTGACCTATTTTCCAAAAACTATCTTTTAGGGAAGGGTTTCTAAAAAAGGGTGTCAAATAGAGCTGGTAACTTTTTCTTTGATATTATGATGATCTTGTTTAAAATTGGAAATGTGAGTGACAAGAGAATGGTGGTGTGTTCATCTTTTTGAAGCCCTCCACATGAAGATATAAACTTATATGTTGGCTTAGAGTTGATTAAAAGAATAAGCCAGGGGTTTTTTTGCTTTATATAATTACAAAAAGTCACATCAGGATCTCTTGATTGATCCACCAATACTGAAACCTCCATTATAATTTGCTTCCCCCAATCCCTAAAATTTCTGAAAAGACTCATGTGGGCTTACCAGTTTAATGCATTGCTGTTTTCAATTATTATTTTTTGCTTTTTGAATTTTTTTTCTTCTAAATATTATTTCTCTTCATGGAAATATATATTTTTCCAGCAATTGATTAATTTTTTAAATGAGATAATTAAATTAATATAAATTTTTTAATAAATTTTTATCCTATTATAAAATAAAAATAAGAAAATAATATTGAACATCTAAATACAACATGGACACAAAATTATAGATGTGCAAAAACTCATCAATACTCATAAAGAGTGAGACCATAGAATTAATAATTTTCAGCCAAAAATTAAAACCCCACATTATAAATTAAAAATTAAAATGTAAAAAATAGGTCAAATCAAATTATGAAGAGCAATTTGGAGTCGGTGCAATTTGATTCACCCGTTCTTCCACAAAATGCGGAACTTGCAAATCCAGCACTAACACCAACAAGGTGTGGCCACCATTGTATCAATCAAAATCCCTCCTCTATTACTCTCAAAACTCAATCATTCTTCCAAGTGCCCTCACCAAACTTGGATTACATTACACTACTTTGTACGTTAGGTCAAGTATTATTATACCTATCCAAAAATATCATACTAAAGATAAGAATTTTGGGTTAAGTTTTCCTCTTCATCGAACAAAATATAGGTCATAAATTTGTTTTGAAACTATTGTTCAAATTAATTATCTTTTATTTTTATTTTTAATTAATTTACCATACTTTAAAATTGTGATTTTAGTACATTAAAAAAAAATCACAACATGAAATTATGCAAGAGAAATGGATCACAACTATTTTAAAATAGATATCGCATGTGTATTTTAAAAGAAATAGATTAATAGAATATAGAACAATTATTTTAAAGTAGATCTCATATGTGTATTTTAATTATTAAAAAAAATCATATTTACCTGTTTCTTTGTTTAGATTTTATGCATTTATATTCAAATTTTATTTTTTTATATATTAATCCCGTTTATTTGTATTTCAGTTTTTTTTCTTGTACTTTTTTATACATTTATTCCTCCATTAGAATTTAACCAAAATTTTTGGGTAGAATACCCTTTGGGTATCTTAACATTTTGATTAGGATAAATTGTTTGAATACTTGCTTCTTGAACTCCAAGTGGGGGGTGGGGGACATCACTAACCCATTAACTACCCCTGGTAGTGAAAGCCATAATTTTCAAGAAATGGTGATGGTCCCATGAAAAGAAAAGATCAGCTTAGACTTTAGGCCAATTGTCCCTTTGGTTAAATCATCATTAATTATTTAATTATGTGTGTTAGCACTCTGGGGGAATATGGGAATGTGCCTGATTTTTTAGTGGACATTTACACCTTTGCACATATGCCAATAATCACCCTTCAATCCTTTATTAAGAATTGATTATTAGGGTTGTACCTAAGGCAACAAAAGGGTAGGTTTGGGATTAGGTGTGATATGGGAATGCCAAACCTCCCTTAGTGGTCAAAACCCAATCCAAAAAATGGTATTAGATCGAAAAAAGTAATATTAAGAAGCATCATGATAAAGAAGGAATTAATGAAATTACGATAATACAACTCTTAACTAATTGATGACTCTCGAAACAAATATAAGACTAATGTGATGTTTATATATATGATTATATATTATTTGAATTTTAATCCAAATAGTCCTTTTTTTTTTACATTGCCCTAGATTATTTTCAAAAGGGTGGTGAATGAATACTCTTTTTTATGCACAAATTTTATTATGTAAATAAGTAGAAATAAAAAATAGCTAGAGAGTGGATCATTTATTTAAATTTGCTTCAATACACATAAAATGTTGATAATTGTTGTCAAGTGACGGTATTTCTTTAAATATAAATGCATTTCTTATTTTAAAATATTGAAAAAACCTTATTAACCTATATCATATATTTTAAGAGTGTACAATGAGAAATGTTAAAATGGGATCTGCCTTGGAGCCTTATGATGAGAAGTGTTTTCACAAAATTATGAATAGCAAAAGAAAGTATCCACATTATGGCTTTTCTCTTGATAAGCATAATGTTCGAAGATAGGGTTGAAGTCCCTTCAATTGCATCATAGGAAACATTAAAAGGAAAATGAATGATATTCCTAATACTTATTAAATAAAGAACCCTTAAAAGACCTTCTCTTGGTCTTTTAATTTATCAAAGGGTTATCTGTCATACTGATTAAGATTTTTCAATGTCATCGAATGCTCTCATCCAATTTCACTTGGACACGTTTAAAGTAAGAATATGATCACGACATAGGAAAATGTAACAAGAAGATAAATAGAATAATCAAGCGTACACACAATATGATTAGATGTAAAACTTCATTAACAATACAAATTATATACTAAAATTCAATAAGTGACATTAAAACTTGAACATGTAATGGGCATTTCATTACAAAATTACAACACGTGTATAATAGCAAATAAAAAAAGTGGTATTCTTATCGGTGAATATCATAATAGTTTTATAGTATAGTTTGAAAACTATAAGGATGGTATTCAAAAGTATGGTATTTCTAGTTTTCAATCGTTGAATCAAACAAGAATGAATTTTAATTAGTATACCAATAATCGTAACATTGAAAAGTATTAAAATCAAGTTAACTCCCAAATATCATCAATCTACTTCTACCAAATCACATGTGGATGGTATTGTTGGTATAGAAAAACTCCATAAATACGTACCTTAAGGAGTGAAGCAAATTTTCAAAGGGCTTGTACTATATATAATGTCTTCAATGAATATGTTGGTAAAAAACAAAAGAAAAACTCCAATCAAAGGGAAGTGAAGGTGAGAAGCCTAGCAATGGAGGGTAGGCAATGTATGAGATACCTAGGAAGAGTAGAAGAAGGGGCAGGGCATATGGGGCATCCAAATGGTCCCCACGGGATCACAAGGAGAATGTGACCCTCTACTAACCCAAACCCCTCATGAGACATGTGCCTCCAAACCCATCTTTGTAAGCTTTTCCTTTTTGTGATAAAATTATAATTATGTTCTTTGATTGAAGCTTAGGCCAAATGATTCAATTCAAGAGTGTGAAAGATGATGTAGAGGAGAGGAGGATGTTGATATTTTACTTATATAGGGCAGGGCAGTGCTGTCCTCTTCCATCTATTCTCTTTCTCCTCACACCCACCCTCAAAAAAAGTGGCTTTTCATAGAGGCATGGACATTTATTGATATTGCCATTAAATTAAATAAAAAATTAGGACAAATGATTCGATGCCACCCATGAAGAGGGGCTGAGGCAGAGAAAATTTTCCAAATGGTAGGGTAGGGTGCCCTTAGGGATTTAAATGCTCGCGAGATCATCGAAACATGTCGGTTTTTGGTGCATTGTATGAATATTATAATTGTTTATTAATTTTATTAATAAAAATAATGATAATTATTAGAGACCAAATAAATTAGATGAGTATGGATGGTATAAATTTGAATTCCAAAACTAGAAAGTGACCCTAAAATTGGAAGAGAGATGTGGATATAGATGAAAATAAAGGACAAAGACCCAAAAGAATTTAGAACAAAAACATAGGGTTAAAGGGTCAAATAGGTAGTAAAAAAAGAAACCCCACTCAAATGAACCACAAAGCCCACAAAAAAACCCTCTTTTTTCTTTTTTTTCCTCTGCGCAATCCCACTCGTCTCTTCTCTTTTTTCTCTTACGGGGTTGAAGAAAAGGAGAGAGGGAGATAATGAGAAGGTGTGATACGAGATGACAACACTTTTATTAATATAACGGAGCCTCCCTAGAACGCCGTTACTTCTCAACCAGCCGTTAAGTCACGTGACCACCCCAAAACCCACTCTCTCTCACTTTATGGAGCTTGAGCGATTGAGCCTCGCTCCCGCCCCCGTTGACGACGACGCTGACGCCGTCCCTAACGGCGTCAACGCCGCCGGTGATGATGGCAGCCGAGCTCCACGGCTGCCGCGGTGGACGAGGCAGGAGATCCTCGTGTTGATTCAGGGCAAAAAGGTGGCCGAGAGCAGGGTCCGGAGGGGCCGGACCGGCGGGTTAGCGTTTGGGTCAGCGCAAATCGAGCCGAAGTGGGCGTCCGTTTCGTCGTATTGTAAGCGCCACGGCGTGAACCGGGGACCAGTCCAGTGCCGGAAGCGATGGAGCAACCTCGCGGGCGATTACAAGAAGATCAAAGAATGGGAGTCGCAGATAAGGGACGAGAGCGAGTCGTTTTGGGTGATGAGGAACGACGTGAGGAGGGAAAAGAGGCTACCAGGGTTTTTCGATAGGGAGGTTTACGACATGCTCGACGGGGTTGGCGCCGCGCCGCCAGGGCCGTCCGGACTCGCTCTGGGCCTGGCGCCGGCCCCCGAGGGCGAGGGGATGGTGGCGCCAGAGGAGGAGGCGGAGGCCGTGTTCGATAGTGGGCGGAGCGCCGCGGCGGAGGACGGGCTGTTTTCGGACTTTGAGCAGTCAGGTGGGAGTCCGGAGAAGGAACCGCCGGCAAAGGAGGTTCCGGCGACGGTGGCAGCTCCTGTGCCAATTTCTGGTAAGTTCACAGTTACTTGCTTTGGACCAATGAAATTGAAATTTGAATTTCACATCTTAAAGGAAAACAAAAATTCAAATTATAGGAATTGGGTTTTCATCTTCATAAAGAAATCCAAGTTCTGAAATATTTATAATTTCCGGGAATGTTTAAATTTCATAAGATTTTCGTTCGTTATCGGTCCAGACTCCCAGCCTTTTCGAAGTGTTGATTTCATAGCTAAAATTTCTGTTCTTTTCTTTTCTTTTTACAATGAATTCGGTGAACAACTGTTATTAGTAATTTTTTTCTTACAAAAATAGGAAATATCATGACGTGTTGGTTGTTGAAGGGAATGCTTTGAGAAAACTCCTAATTGCGTTTTAATTTAATTTAATTTATCTTATTTTTTTACTTATTTTCTTGGGACTATTTTGGATTTTCAGAGAAGCAGTATCAACCTTTTCCCAGGGAGGGTTCAAGTCAAGGTATCAACCTATTCTAGCTCAGACCGTCAACTGATTATTATCTCTTTTTTTTTCTTTTTTTTAAATACATTTGGGCTTAGATTGAAATTTATATACAATTCCTCGTACCACTTAATTTGTCATGAATTCCGATCAGTGGGTTGTTTTATACTACTGATTTTAATGAATCAGTATGGATTATCTGAACAGATACACACGATTGATTGGATTTCATGGGAGTTGATTGTTTGGTTTCGGTTTTTGAATCCTCATTTTCAGTGAGCTTAGTGTCTCCTGGAGGCCTGTAAACCTTTCATTAGCTGATGATTCTTCTCTTCTTTAGATCTCTAAACTAAGCTTCACAACTGAAACAATTTAATTAGCCTTTCCGGGAATTCTAAGCTTCCTTTAAGACTCTGTATGAACGGGACTATACATCAAGTTCAACGACTTGGGTTCTGGCATGCAGGTCCGGCAAGCAAGAGACACCCAGCCTCAAATCCTGAGATGCCGTCCACATCTCAGGAGGGACGGAAGCGAAAGCGGTTTACAGCCGATGGGGACGAGGAAACAACAAGACTGCAGGATCAGTTGATCGAGGTTTTGGAGAGGAATGGCAGAATGTTGAGCGACCAACTCGAAGCTCAGAACACCAATTTCCAATTGGACAGGGAGCAGCGAAAGGACCAAGCCGATTGCCTGGTTGCTGTTCTTAGTAAGCTTGCAGATGCGCTAGGGAGAATTGCGGATAAGTTGTAGTAAAAGGGCATCAGAATACAGTTGCTGTACATAGGAAAAATTTCTGGACAAGCTCCAATGCGGGGAATGAAGCTTGAAGAAAGAGCGATTTGGTAGGGGATTAAATTTCGATAGCTTCATGGCAAGCAGGATCACATTGAGGATGGCTTTCACATCTTTTTTTTTTTTAAATTTCTTTTTACCATTTTGTGGCTTATTGCCATTATAGGGATTCATACACAGATAATAAAGTATAGAAATTTGAGAGCTTCACAAACATTTGGACATCCTTCTTGTTATATAATTCAAGTTTATATATTGAGATTTTTTTTTTCCTTTTTCTATTTGTTAGTGTTTTAAATCTTGCTACGATCCTATAGACCTAATCTCTTTTTTAAGTTGGATTTTTCATATTCTTTCTCTATGAAGACCTTTATGCAAGCTTTTAATTTTCGGGTTTTCTTAAATACTATCAGTAAGATTGGTGACTTGATTATAGTAGTTGAAACTCCCCGAGAATTGACTGATTTAGTTTAGAAGTTTGGGCCTAAACTGTTTTTCAGGCTCTATTAAAACTATCAGTAACTGTAAGATTGGCAAGTAGTTGAAACTCCTGGATTGAGGCCTTCCTTGAGGACTTCGTAGGCTCCCCCAGTTTGGCAATTCTTTCCTAAAACACTGAAGAAAAGGTCAGACTTTAAACCTATGCTTCCCCATAGGTATGTGCCGATCTAGCAAAACATTCTTGGCTGCTGATGACAACCAACTTAATCTAGGTAAAAGCACGAATAAGTATTATTACTTGGGTAATCAATAGGCCAAATCTAAGCATACTCCAACGAAAATGCACATGGAAAAACACCTGAAAAAAAGATGAAATTATTTGGAAGAAAAAAAAGGTTCTCCTTAAATAAGAGTCATATACACTATCATGGCATTCTGGTAATGCCTGGACTCTGCACATTATCTAAAAGAGAAAGGAAAAGGGAAAATTGAAAAAGGCCTGTAGTCAAGCTATGATGTCACTAATTGAAATGACATAACAGAGTTCAATGGGAGAATGTAATGGTACCAGCCTGAAAGAAAGCATGTACCAGTATTGCTACCTTTCCAGAACTTCATGAGACCATATGAGGGACTCAGTCATCAGAGGTAGTTTTCATCCGGTAGTGGCGGCTTGGATTCTTAAAACCTGGGCTTTTATCAGCAGGGATTGTGTCTGGCTCTTCATCTATGCCAGCTTCGGTTTGATGGACTTCCCCAGCTGCAATGCCAATGGGGAAGCCGGTTTGGTGCAAGGATCCCTTGCACCCAGCATCCTGATTTTTCTTTTGGCTGCTACTATCAGCTACTTTGGCATCACAAACCTTCTTCTTTGGTATGAAGGTTAGGGATTTGGGAAGATCAACTGAATTATCCTTCAGCTCCAAACCCAGTTCCTCGGCCTTTGACCTCTTCATCTGCTCAAGAAGCTCCACGCAAGCCTGGCTTTTGGAATCTTCAATAACATCACTTGAGGAATCTAAAGTATAGTGTGTATATTTTGAAGAGTTGAGTACATAATCTGGAACTCCCTGAGTATTTCTGGTCAGCAGAGAGTCATCTTCTGATACTTCAATCTCTACCAAGCTGGCATCTGTTGAAAAAAAATCTTTGGCTCTTGTTGGTGCTTCGTTATAATCGTTTCTGCTAAGATCAAACTTCACACGTTTTTGGGACTTGGGGATGGTTGTATCACCTTTTCTTTTCAAGATAGATTTTACACCACCATGTGCAGATTCTTGATGCTGAGGCTCCTTGACATCTAAAGCAGATTTACAACAAGACTGAGGAGAGTTAAAATTATGAGCTTCCACTTTATCTTCTTTCAGCCCGATCTGTGCAGCAAAGTGGTCAATTCGTGGGTCCTTGGTGGCATCATGTGATTGGGTAAGAACATTGTGAGAGTTTAAACCAGTCCCATGGTCAGTAGCATCTCTCATGTAGATGCGATCGCCAGCATTTTCCCTGCCCACTGCCACTTTGTCAAACAGATCTTCTTCCTCCTGCAAGCAATTACAATAAGATGACAGGCACAACAAAAATTGTTTAGCATCCCAGCAGAACAGTCCGAATATGCAAGTATAAGTAAGCATTATAATGTTGATAGCAATAGAAACCTAAATATGGGAGAACCTCATACACACACAAAAATCTATGTTCACATACTTTGATCTGGAAGAGCTAAGATACTTGGTCTTTCTTCCTTGCTAATTTATTAAAAACAATCAAAATTTTAATGATATATTAAGACAATCTTCTCTGACCAGCCTATTGCTGAGATGATCTCCAGTATCCAGCAAGAAGCAACTGCTTCTTGTGGAAATAGTATTATTACCATTACCGCACGGTAAGCAATCCACTAGAACTATGAGTCTTAGGTGGGGGGCACTAGCAGAATCTCAAAAGAATAAATTTTAATATATTTTCATAATATTAATTAGCATTTACTATACAGAATGAACTCTTTTTCCTATATATAGCAAACAGATCATAAGCACATTAAGCCTTTGCATATATTTGTATGAAACAATCCATAAGGTGTGATATTGTTTAAACCAATGTTTTATGGAAATTGATCAATTCTTCATCAGAAAATATTGTTAAGCACACAAGTCCCAATATGACAAATTTGTCAACCTCTTCATAATTGTGTCAACCTATCTTATATACACCTACTCTAACATGTTTCAAACTCAAACTCAAACTCAAAACCATTCATGTTTCTTACAAATTACTTGAGCAACTATGCTGCTACCCTTGGCTTCCCACTCAGTTCATGAATGATCCTTGAATTCCGTGATGTTCCTGACTCGTGACACCAATTAACTCAAGAATTCTCCTGTCTACTTGCTTGTTAAGTGAAACGCTAACCACAGTGGTAAGTATATATACACAAGCTTCATGAGAAAGGAATTATAATTATAATTTTTGGGTTTGGGTTAAGTGGGAAGACAAAAGAAATGATTGGCCACTTATTGCAGAAAATCATACCAAATAATGAAACCCTGAAATTGTTGCATTCCTGAAAGAATGTTGGACAAGTTTCCAAATTCATTATTACCAAATAAAGACAATAGGTTGTTTCGCCAAATCAATCGCAAAGAAGGGTAAACATGTCTTTGGAGACTGTACGACTCAAGATTCCTACCTGGTTACATAATTCCCCTCCGCCAACCCCATCAACCCCTAGATGTGTGTCAAATTCCATCCTCCTTGCTGAAGATCCTTGATGCCAACTAAGTTAACACTTACTCCTATCTCATCAGAAAATATTTGCACATTATAATTTGTATAAGGTTAACTTAGCAACTAATTAACCATGGAGGCCATGTCAATGATTAAACATAATGCACAAGTTTTAGCATTGAAGGCACCAAAATCAGGTGCCAAGCTACATGGGAGCATAGGGAAGGCCCTTGAGCGACCAGGAAGAGAGTATTTAGTGCAACTGGGTTACACCCAAAATTCCATCTATTAGAAGATAGTAGATGGGTGGTGAAATCTAATGACTAAAAATCACTCTGTGGAAATTAGCAAGAGCAAATTTTAAGGAAATATGAATAAGCCAAGAAAATACGCATGAATTGGAAGATAAAGAAAAGGAAACAAAGATACAAGTCCGGTATCCGTTAGTCGGTAGCCGTTATCTACTGTTATTGACCGTTGTCTACCGTTATCCGTTATTGATCATTGTCAAAATGAAGCTGTTATCTACCGTTATGGCTATAAATAGAATGAAAATTGTACTCTTTTCATGTGAATACCAACAAATCTAACAGCCTCCTTGCATAATTGGACAATATTTACCTTAGATCATCAGAAAAGACTCCATCAATTGCCACATTAAAGCATGAACAACTTCATCTTAACCAATTCTCTAACTGTCTATTTACTTTTGAAGCAAAATTCAGAACAAGTCCAACATACTCATTCTGCATCAAGCCAATCACCCATATACTCCAAGATCACATTGTTACCATCTACTCTAGGCCATCACATTGTTACTACAAACCCTAGATACTTACCGCCAAACACCTACCAATAATTGCTATCTCACCATCTGATCAATGCATTCAACAGCACTATTTCACTACAATGAGTATCCAAACACCGTAAAAGACGGAACTTCCAACTCAATCACGAAAAACTCAAATAAGGCGATTGAATTCAGCATTAAACCGCTTAATTTTGGTCTAAGACAGTGTCTCAAAACTGCAATCACATCATCTAATGAATAAATTTCCTGGCGCTATTCCACTACAACGAGTATCCAAACACCTCAAACAATGAACTTCCAACTCAATTAAGAAAAACTCCAACAAAACCAATTCAATTCAGCTCCGAAACGCTGAATTTCATCCAAAAACAACAATCACCAAAACAACACTCAGGATCAACCAATCAACAACACAACAAAAGAACAAACACCAATTCTCAACAAAAATACAGAAAATTCACTCACCTCGTCGTCCAGCGTTCGATCCATTCCTATCGAAGATCTGATCTCCCACTCCTCCCCATCACCCGCGCCAGCATTCTCCACGCCACCGCGAACTCCGCCGTCGCCGCGATCTTCGAAGCCACCATCGGCCTCTCTCCGGCCGTCCCCCGACTCTGCCTCCAAACCCTCCCGATCCTCCGAACCCAAAACGACGTCGTTTTCCTCGTCTTTCTCCGTCCCTTTCTTTCCCTCCCGGTTTTGGTCCCGCTTTTTGACCTCAGTATCGGAAACAGACCACAGCGAAGTCGAGTCAGAGGAATGAACCGGCTTGAGTGATCTGAAAACCTTCTCGACTCGGACTCCGAAATCGTCGTCCGGCTCTTGAGAAGACGCCATTGATGAGTGTTAGCTTTGCTCTCTCAACTGAACTCACGATGGTGAGCGAGAGCAGTGGTTTTGGTTCTCTCTTTGATATCTGGCCTTTTTAAACGAGGCCACCACACCGCCTCCTTCTGACATTTGATCGTTCTTCTAGGGGTATTTTCGGGATACCATCATTTCCTTACGTTATATCCAGATGTTGTGGTGGATTTCTGAATTTTCGGATTTTAGTTCCCACCCCCACCTCGTTTTTGCCCTTTTTAAATATTAATTGCTATTTTTTATGGTTTAAAATTTAAATACACACAATTCTCTAAATATAATTTTTTTATAAATTTCAATATGTTTATTCTTTCTATTTTAATTTATTATTTTTAAAAATAAAAGGTAAAAAAAATTAATAAAATATTTTATATATATATATATATATATATGTATTTTTACTATAGTTTTGGATAATTTTTCAAGCTTATTGATTCAAAGAATAATTTTTTTTTCCTTTTTAATATTAATTACTGAATTTTTTATTTTATAAATATAATTTTTTTCAAAATTTCAAATACTGATTATCTTATTTGAGTTAATTCTTATGTGTAAGTATCTTATCCGTTTTAGACTATGTTTAGATATATTACCATTTTTGTTACTTTTTTAAATTAAAAATAAAAATAACTTTTCAATTATTATTTTTATAAATATTAAATGTATTATTACACAAGAATAATAAGAAGTAGTTTTTTAATACTCTTTGATGAATTTTTTAAGAACTTTTTTCTCTAATTAAATATAATTTATAAATATGGATTTTTTTTTTAAAACATCAAATATCAATTATTCTCGTATCTAGAAGCATCCATAATAATATATAATTTTAAAAAATGAGTAAACTTTGTTTGAAAAAATGTATGTTTTCATATTCTAGTATAAAAATAATTAAAAATTGGTAATTTATAAAAATAATTAAAGTTTCATGCACACATTAATCAAATGTAATACCTATGATGATCAAATTTAGTACTTATAAGTATATGAATGATTAAAAGTTAAATATATATATATATATATATATATTCACACACTCATTTAAAAATGATTACAAAATAAAAAAAATTCTAAAAATAATTTATGCACATTTTGTGGTTTTTTTTTTTATATATGTCCATATGAAAACATACTTATTCATAAAGCTAATATTTTGACAAAAAAATGTATAAAATATTAATTATTATAAATTAGAGTTCAGTTTTTGTGTGTATAGAAGTACACTTTTTCCAATTTGTTTAGATGAACCTCTATTTTCATTATAATAAAAAAAATTATAAATATTTTTTCAATTATTAATTTTTATAAATATTAAATGTATTTGGGATTTTTTTATTTTTTATTTAAATGAAAAACAAACATCTATTTCACTATTCCATAAATTTGATTTTTTTTTTTAAATGTCAAATATTGGATATTATCAGAATCAAGAAGTATCCGTATTGAAGATTTAAAATTTTAAAATATTTAAGTCAATTAATATGCTAATATTATTATTTTTTAAACTTGGAATTAAAAAAAAAAAAAAAGCTCATAATTGAAAAGCTCAAATAATACTGTTATAATAAATTGTCTCATGGTTTGCCGAAATGAAATCATTACTAAACAATTCATAACATATTATTGTAACTTAATTATATGAATGACTCGTGTGACGGTCCAAGTCAACCATTATTATTATTTTAATCATTAAAAGAATATGTGCAAGTGAAAAATATATACTCAATTAATAAATCAGATGAATATTGTATATTATATATGTGTACATATTTTATATTTAGAAAATCATTCAGGGTTACGGTTGGCTTTCAGATAAAAAAAAAAAAAAAATACTGTTAAGATAAATAATTTTTTCATTTGATTGTTTTACAAAAAATATTAAATAAAATCAAACATAATTAAAATTATTTAATTTATATATATATAAAAATTAAAATAAATTAAATGGATTTGAAGTAGTATATAAAAATAATTTATTAATATTTATTTTATTTTATTTTCATTCACTTTTTTTTTTTTTACTTTTCTTATTTAAGTTTTTGTTTAAATAAAAAAAATAATGAAATTAGTTTGGATTAATTCAATAGATTTTATTAGTTTTTGTATACTAAGGTTTATGGATTGAACCCATCCATGGACTCAATTTTGATCCATATAACGCCGTCAACCCGATTGATCTTCATCTAACCCGATCAATCAATTTTATAAAAATAAATAAATTCGGAAATATTCACGTTACCAGTGTTGAATGAGATGATGGGTAGATTAGAATAATGTCCGGCCCAACGAAATACCTATTGGGCTTTTCTTTACAAAGCCCATTCCCAATTCGATTTGGTGGGTTGAATCCAATGTTTTGTCCTCATGTGCAAATTTTCTCACTTTACTGAGAAGTCCATCTTTGTTATAGATTTGCAATCCACAATCCATACACACTTAGATTCTAACAATTAATTTTATTTTTACATTAAATTTATTAGATTAATGAACAAATTTAAAATTTTACTCCACTATGGTTAAAAATGGTTTGAACATTAATATGACGTTCCAAATAATTTTTGATTTATCGTAATATCCTAACTTACTTTATTTTAGTAATCAAATAATTTATTTAATAATATCTGTTTAATAAATAGTATGAATCAAGTTTAAATTAATATTTCTAGTTGATTATAAATGTTTACTTAGTATTTATATATTTAAGATGTAAATATATTTTATTAAAAAATAAATCAATAGTTATTTTTAAAATCAGTAAGAATTCTTCATATGTTTGGATAATTTTTTCGAAAAGTTTTTAAAGAAAAATAAAAAAATTAATAAAAAATAAAGATAATGTCATTTTTTAAAAAATTGTTTTTTAATGATTAATTTTATAAGAGTAGCTCGAAAAAAAAAAAAACCCGGAGCATCAAAATATACACAAAAACATTATATCTTATGTCTTTAATGTTCGGGTTTTTTTATATTCCAAACATGTCTTAGAGTATATTTTGATTTAAATGTATAATATGATTCATGTATTATATAATATGAATATATACACTAAAGAAGGAATTAAATGCATCAAATAATAATTTGAATTTAATTCATACCACTAATTTGAGGATTTTGAATAAAATAATAGAATAGTTGTGTAATCAATGCGTGTGGCTACTTTCAATGCACTTCACCACCCATGTACTAGACAATAAATTAATTTCATGGAAAGCGATGAGGAATGTCTCATTTTCAACCATCCTTGGACCCCTCTATAGATTCAAAAATCATTGTGCCCATTAAATAAAATAGCACAACCATTAAGCTTAGTAATAATTTTTTTTAGACTATGGTTTGTAAAATAGTAGATTTTTTAAGATGCCAACTAGATATAGTCCACTAATAAAGTATTTAGGAGGTGGATGAGAGATTCCTTCATTGGAATGAATAGTGATATACACGACATTTATTGAGTTATTTCTTTCTTTTTTTAATTAAAAAAAAAAAAGAGAGAGAGAATGAGAAACCAACTTTGTTGGAAAAATGATACGAATTAGCATTCATTTTTCACCCTATTCCTATAATGAGAACGCATGAGAAGCTACAAGGAAGCTTTTTGAAGATGAGGTATGAGAGGAGGAGAGGGAGGGTGATTAAGGGAAGGAGACTTTATTAGAATAAATTAAGAGTGTAATAGGAAAAGCAAAGGCATGTTTAAGCTTTACTTCCTCCTCCATATGAGGTGTCGCTGTCTCTATGTCCTTCTCTGTCGGTCCTTTACTTTCTCCTCCCTCTTCTTTCTTTTCCTTTTTTATTTTTTTATTTTTAAATTTTATTTTTATTTATTTATATATATATATATATATATATACATTTTACATGTGTTCACTCATGTCATGAGTCCATTTCCTTTTGGGTTTATTTCATGGATCTTCGTTGGCATTTGCTTACTTTAATTGCAATGCTAAGAAAAAGGGTAGCATGTATAACATATCTTTACTAATGAGTGACATTATATTATCAAAATAGGTTTTCAAATAATTTTCATTAAATGTTGACGTGGATACATGGCATTTTTTTTATTAAAAAAAACATAAAATAAAATAATAGTAATTTTTATATAAGCTATAAGAAATATTGAAGCTTTGCATTTAAAAGGTGATGGTTTTAAAATTTGTTTAAAAAAATTTACAACCTCGGCTTTTTAAATTTCTGAAAGTAAGTTTTAAATATATACGTTAAATTTATATTTTTTATACAAGTTATTTTGTTTTTGTATAAAATTATTTTAATTTTAAAAACAAAAAATAAATAGTGTATCCAAATTGATACTAATTCAAAAAATTTCAATTCATTATTTGTACATTTTTTTCAATTTTGTTCAAATAATAAGATTGATCGTTTTTACATATTAAACAAAATATATTCTCGCTATATTTGTATTAAAAATAAATTTTGAAAAAACTCTATTTTTGAAATCATAAATGGTTCTAGAAAATAGTCTTTGGATAGGTTAGACATTAAAATCTTAATTTTTAAATTTTGAAAAAATAGTTATATTTATACTTGTGTCTATATTACATGAGTTATTATAGCAATAAATCAAACTCCAATTTCCATTTTTGTTGAAGGAAAAAATTATATCAAATGGCAATTATAATTGAAGTTATGGCACTTTTAAAAGCTTATATATAATTAAAAGAAACTTATTACATATATGATGTTAAGAAAAAAATTTCCTAATTGATGTAAGATTTACATTCACCTAAATACAATATTGGCACAATATAATATCCATATTGTGCCTTGTAAAACTGCAATGTTAGACAAATATAGACTTCATATAAAACATGTAAATTATCATATTAGAATCAATGATCGACTTTAATGACTCACTCCTTATATAAATATTATTCACTTTAGATCAAAATCCTCGTGATTTCAAAATACATTTATATTGTTAAAAGGAGATTCCCAAATACGCAATATCATAAACTTCTTTCTTATTGTGCCTATATTAGCCGAAGTATGATGAGAATTTTTTGACATTATATATATATATATATATATATATACACATATTAAAATACCTTTCTACAAAGGTATATAAAAACAATCAATTTAGATGTCTATATTTTTTTACATTTATAAGATGGTATTTGAGTTTTCTATTTACCATTGATCATTACTCTAATTTTTTTTTTCTTTGCAAACACCAAGTCTAAATCCTCAACATTAGATATTTTGATCAATTTCTCACCCATATTCCTTTTTTATCTCATATTGTTCACCTTAGTTTTCTCACCTCCATAACTCTAATTGTCTTCTCAAAATCCGTAAGTCTTCTTTCATTTGTCACTCATCAGCTTTCCATTGATGGAAGGTTCTTCGACCTCTACTTTGCATGAGGATTGATCCACTTTTTTCACGATTCAATTTGATTTCTTTCACATATCCAATCTTTATAGAATTCAACTCAAACAATTTTCTATTATAGCATCACCAGGTGGAATCAACAATTAGGGGTTATCCTTTATACTAAGGAAGCCTTTGAGATGATCAATTTATAAGCAAAATCAATCAGAAAATTATTAGTTGTTCTCATTAATGTCAGAATCACATATATGGTTGGTTGTGAAATGACTTATAATTTTTATATTTGAGTTTATAACTATAATTTTTGTTTCAAATATCATTTTGATAACAAACGATGTATGAATTACAAGAAGATTACCATATGAAAATCGAAAACTAAAAAACTTATTCTATTTGAACAAAAATTAATTGAATTGGTATAATTTTCAAATCATTATAAAGGTTGATTCGATTTAAAAAATTTGAAAACTACTTTATTAGTTATGTTAAGTCTTCTTATCTCCTAATTAATAAAAAGTAAATCAAATCCATATTATAAAACTTCAATTTTTTAAATTTATAATCATTCAATATTTCATGAACTTTTGATATTTATTATTATTATTATTATTAAATCTAAATTAGTTTTAATTATTTTTAAAAAATAAATTAGATTTGAGACATAAATTAACTTTTAAATTTTTCATCACTAAAAAATGTAGACTTGATTTTAATTTAAGAATAAATCGTATAGTATTTCTTTCCATCACACTTTTTTAACGCTCGTAGAATGGAGTGTGGATGTGGAGACGAAGTTGAGATTCAGTTGGCGGTTTCTCAATCTCGAATGGAAAAAGAAGGGGAATCACGAGAAACAAAGAAGAAAAGAAACGGAGTGTGGTCAAAAAGGAAGCAACAGAGACCAGTGTCGTTATCATAAGGTTTTTCTTCTCTCCTTCTCCCCTCTCATTCCTTTTGCACTTTTCATCTAATCCCACAAAGCTTAAAGCTTACAGCCCGCCCCCCCCCCCTCTCTCTCTCTCTCTCTCTCCGTTGCTTTGATCATTTACTAAGCTATACCCATCTTTTTATTCCTTTCCTTTTCCTTTTCTTTTTTCTTTTTCTTTTTTACTTGTAGAATTTTTTCCTAATCGATGTGGTGGGTGCTTGCCATTTTGTTATAAAATATGATGTACTTTTATATGAGTTTTTTTTGGGTGTTTAGGGGAGAAAGTGGTAAATTTATTTACTTTTGAAAGTTTGTAATTGGGGTTGGAAATGTCTTTTTTTTTTTTCTTTTCTTTATGAAGCACTTAAGAAAATGGCCCATAATTTGAATGAATTTTGAAGAAAAAAAATATAAATTATTTAATAATTAAAATTTTCCATCGACTTCTTAGGAGATCTTATTTAAACATATAAATATTGTCTTTCTTTTTGGAAAATTTGAGATTTTTTCTTTTTGGGTATTTTTCCATGATTTAAACAATATCATATTTCTATATATATTATATTATTTACATGGTTTTGCTACAACTTCAATACCATCAAATGCCAAGTATTTAATTTTAATAAATATTGTGAATATAGTGCTATTTCTCCATTGAAATTAATTAAAAAAAATCATCAAATATAATTAAATCTAATATTTTAAAATCCAAATTTATTAAGACCCAATTTTCTAATGTCACATATTTTTTTTTGAATAAAAAGGGCCACGCAACTCCAAAATCTACCCCACCTCTCTATCTATAACACCTAGACCTTGACCACCTAGATTTTGGCATAGGCCACACAAAAACAATTCCAACTTTTTTCATATAAAAATAAATAAATAAAACAAAATAATAATTATAATAATAGTTTTTAAATAACTTACAAAACATCAATTCATATCTCAAGGTTATACTAAAAATCACTTGAATGTCACTGTTTTTGAACATTATATTTTGTCCTTGTCTTTAACATATTCATCTTGTCACCATCAAACTTAGCCTTGCCAAAAGTGGGTACCACTTTCAAGCTTAGTATCAAGCATGCCCCTCTCCTATCAACATCATTGTGTATTAAACAAAACAAAACAAAATGTGCCATTTACTCAACCCATATGATTTTTTATATTTATTTGATATTATATTATTTGAATTTTTAATAACATTTTATTTTCTCTATTATTATTTTTCATGATTAAATATCATTGATTACGACTTTGAATTTTTTTTAATGCTTTAAAGTCATGATTTATATAATATCCATAAATATTATATTCAGAGTTAAACTATTTATAAATTTGACATCGATGATCATATATATACATGTATAATTATTTAATTTTTCATTCATTATTATATTTGAATTATTTACCATAATAAAAAGAATTAATATCAGATAATTGAAAACTACTTTTTTCATAATTTCGATTTTTTTTTTTATACAACATGATGATTTATTTTCATCCTCCCCTTTTTCATACAATATCGATGACCATATATATAATTGTTTTATTTCTCATTGATTGTTATATTTGAATTATTTGCATCATTATTATGAATTGAAAACTTTTTTTTTTCTTGTAATTTTAACTTTTTTCACTTAAGAGTTATTTATCTATTATTAAGACAAAAAAAGTCTATATAAATTTGTTTTAATTTTTTTTCATTAATGTAGACTTTCATAGTAAAAGTAAGCTAATTTTGAATGAAGATATATATTTTAAATTTTTTATGAATATATACAATTATACAAGTTGTATATACTATATTATTAAAGTCATCATCTAGATAATGCCTAATTTGAATTTTGCAAGTTCAACGTCACCTTCAAAAATGTTATTGGAATATTAGAATATTTATTCCAATGTTTTTAAGACCCTTTATAAATTAAATGTAGGTTTCCATTCCAAATGATTTTACCATTGACATTGAGTCTACTTTTCCCTCTTTTTTATTTTTATTATTATTTTATATATATATTTTTTATTTTCATATTTTTTATTAATTAAAGTATACTAGTCCACATCTTCACGACTACTCTCTCTTTTCAATTATTTAAATATAAAATTTGATACACACATCACATCATTATATTCTTCACATTAAATTAATATTTACTCATAATAATCCACACAAATGAATTCAATTTCATTTGTAAAATTAATTTATAAATTAATAAAATATTTTCCAAAATTTATAAATATTTTAAAAAATGTGCATGGTACCCATAAATTACCCAAGAATGTAATTAATATTTTTAAGTAAAATTTAAAATATAGTATAAATAATAATGTTTTTAAACATATATCGATATTATATATGTTTAGGCTTTGTTTGTAGTTTATTTTTTGAATCAAAACTTTATTACAACATCCTTTGAAAGTATTTTCACTTAATGTAGGAAAACTTTAAATTACTTTTCTAAAATGTCTTAGATAAAAAAAAAGTTGTTTTATTGTTAAATTATTTGCCTAAAGTCATGAATAAAACAATATTAATACCAAAAACCATTCAATTTCACTGTATAAAAACCTTTCACATTTTTTTTTCATATATTTTATATTTTTTGATCTTTTATTTTTCTAGAGAAAAGAAAAAAATGAGAGATGGAGGAATAAGTATTTTTTTTTTGGTTTAATTTTATTGTGGTGGTTTTCGGCGCCAACTCTTCTTCCCTTTTGATTTCTTATTTGGTGGGGTCGGATTGGGTCGGCTCTAGGGCACTCACCTTACTCCAACACTTAAAAGTATTTTTAAAAGAATCATTTATAAGTATTTATCTAAAATATTTTATAAGTAATTTTTTAGATTTTAAAAAATTGTGAATAAAAGGATATTTTTAGTTGTAAATAATTTTAATATGAAAAAATGAGAATAATAAGGGGGAGGAAGTGAATTTATAAAAAATTGATGGATTTTAGTATAAAGGGCAGAGTGGTCAGTTCAACACAAGAAAACATCCTTTAAACTGGCCCCGAAAACAGAAAAAAAATAAAATAAAAAATTTTAAAAGTATAAAAAATAGGAAATAGAAAAAGAAAAGGGACAGGGAAATACAGAGAAAGGCTCTGTTTTCGCTTTTATCTATGTCTGTGTCTTTCTCTCTCTTTCCCTCTCTCCAAACACATGGTTTCGACATTACAGGGTAAATGAAAATGAAAAAAAATCACTCTCTCTAATGGATCCATTCAATTCCCGAGACTTCATTCACACTTCTCTCTAATGCTACTGCTAAATCTCATGTTCTCTTGCCTCTTCTAGGGTTTTTTTCTCTTGTTTTCTTCAGTTGTTTTTCGGTTTTTTCTTTTTGTTCCTTTTTTTTTTTTTTAATAATCTTCTAGGTTTTTGGAGCTACACAACAAGAAGGAAAACACTTCAAATTGAAGCTCCCAATGCTGTGAAATCGAGCTTTTCTTGGTTCGGTGGAGGATTTTTTTGTTGTTATTTTCTTGGAATTTGGGTTGTTTTTTTGTGGGTTTTGGGGTTTGATGGTGGTTGAGATCGGACTGGAATGGGAGATCTTGTTTTGATGGAGTGGATTGTTGATGACTGATGATGTTAGGGGTGAAGATCGAACATCGGTGTTATGGTAATTGAGATTTGTAGTGTGTTCGAGCAAGAATCTCGGTTGCGAAGATGCATTTCGCGAAGCTCGATGACTCTCCTATGTTTCGGAAGCAGGTGAGGGAAGCAATGCTCGTGTTTTGTTGTATGTGGGTTTTCTTTTTTTGGATTTTTCAGCTGAAATATCTTGACCTGAATAGTATTGTTGTGAACTTTGTTTACCTTTTTTAGTGTTTTTTTTCTTGCTCTGTTTGGTTGCTCGGGAAGGAATAGAAAAGGAATCAGTGTGTTGAATTGTTTTCGGGCTTGAGAAAATAAAAAATTTCCACTCAGTCGAGTATAGTACACGGTATGGCTTGGTCTGGTTTAGTTGAGTTTCTCGCTTTTTGAAAACCGAAACGACATGACACCTTCTGATTTTAAGTTTCGGTTTGGATAACTATTCCTCAGATTCGTGGAATCCGAAAGGATTGTGGGTTGGGTTTATAGAAAAGGTTGAGATTTCTTAGTTGCAGCGAGTACGATCAACACCTGTGAGTACTGCTTAATTTGCCAAAGGGTTTATTTTTGTTGGATACAAGTATATAACCTCCAAAAAAAAATCTTATTTTGTTCTAGTTTATTCACAGTTGAGAGTCTGAATTTGTGGAAAAGCTCCCCTTTTGATCAGCTAAGTACTCGAGAATTTAAAGAAGATAAATTGGAGCATGGCTACAAAGTCTGCGGGGTGCCTAATTATCAGAGTTCATACTGGGACAGATTCAGATGAAACTTTGGGAGATATGATAATGCTTTTCTGCCTTTCTAATGGTTGCAAGCTCTTGAGAATCTCCGTACTTAACTGGAGAAAAGCTTAGCTGGTTACTTCAAAAATGCAACATTAGGTTGCATCAAGTGCTCAAACAAATTCGAGTTGAGATTCTGATGGTAGAGGTGAAACTTTACCACTTGATTGGATCTTGATCAAGGTAATGTAGACTTAATCATTGACTGAGTCCACAGAAATCTCTGGGTTCAGCCATAAGATGAAGGTAGGATTAACACCTTTCATTGAGCTTATTTCTCACCAATTTAAAGCGTTTTGCTTTTGCCAAGTGGGGATTGGTCATATCATACTATCTTTTCTTAGGCACGAATTGGGTTATAAAATGCTAGTTATGTGTCTAGGCCCCATTATAAGGCTCTTCAATTGAGTTAAAACTCACAAGGAATCATGAAGCTTATTGGAATATTCTTTTAAATAAAGGCACCATATACTCATATATTTTGAAATAGTTATCATATGGCTAATAAGTATGATTGGCTTGGGAATTTATGCAGGTAGTTTTCGTTTTTCCTAGAGAAGAACATATTATTTATGCACATGATCAACTAATTCATTTGCTTAAGGCTTTGTAAATTTGTCTGTGGATGGTAACATTTGTTGTTGACTGCAGCATAAACTTGAAAAATTGTGAGAAAAAGAGGCACCAGTGTTGTGGATATTTTATGAAACAATACCAACCTTTGCTAATATGGCCCTTTGCCATGCTGGTTAAGCTTTTATTCATCTCCTACTAGTCCAAATATACCTAAGAGTATGCTGTTTGGGTTTAATGAATTACCTATCTACTTTCAGAACATGTACTGTTAAATGATGTGTTTACTTTTACATATAGCATGATAAGGATATTTTGGAGTTCCTGTCATAAGTGATGTATCAGTATTTATGATTTACATATCATTTCTTAAATTTCCTGGTATAAAAAGTCTCATGGATTTTCCATTTTTCATTTTGTTTCAAGCTGCATTCACCTTTCTCATTTTTTAAGTACATTAATTTTGTGATACGTTTGCCTTTTGAATATCCCTATGAGATAGAGTTGTTCAGTGTTATACAAAGGACACTGCTATTTATTTTTTTGCCTCTTGCTGTGTTGGACTTAAGATATCAGACATCGTCTAATATACTGTCTTGGTGGTGGGCACTGAACTTGTATGTGTTCATGATTACATTGGTTTTTTATGGACTTAGAATGTTTGCTGAAGTGTTTTGGACTGTGGGGGCTTTTTTCATGAAACAGATACAATGCTTGGAGGAAAGTGCTGAATCATTGAGGGAGAGAAGTCTGAAGTTTTACAAAGGATGTCGAAAATACACGTATGTCTATAATTTTAGATGTATTCTGACTTTTCCCCGGTTTATGAATGCAAATGTTTGTTTACTTTTAAATAAGTTTGATGATTATGCCCAATTGAGGTATTTGACTTATATCCTCAAATTTTCAAAATCGATGACTTTTCTTTAATTCATCCCCCCCTTTTTTTTTGTCTTTTAACAATATTGGTGATATTCTACTTTGAAAGTTAATTTGACATCATTGTAACGATGCAAGTAGTATTTGTAATTTTTAGTATGTTGAGATGTTCGTATGATAATCTTATATGCTTATTGGCATCCTTACATAACTCTGTTTCTTTACTTATATAGACATGTAATGTGGTGTTTTTAGTTTTCCAGAAGTTCTCTATTTTACCTTCTTGGCATCTTTGTTTTTTTTACCTCTCCTTTTTCTTCCTTTGATGAAAGAGTTCTATTTGTTTTAAAAAGAGTTTTCCAGAAGTTCAACACCTCACATGTGCTCTCCTCTTGCATGTGGTTTGAATAAGTTAGGGAACGAGTAGATGGAGAGGTTTTAAAAACAGTGATATTGTTCCTACATTGATAAAAAATTTTGATTTGTGGGAAGTATCATGATCTAACAATAAGAAGAATTTCCTTTTCATCAAATGAATGACCGGTTAACCCACAAGTGTAAGTTGTTAAGTAATGGATTCATGATGCATATCAAACCAGCTTAGATTTAGCACTCTTGTGATAAACCTAGTATGATAAGAGGAAGATCAAATATGGAAAATTAAAATGATTTTTTTTTTCAAATTACATTGGCAAAATGTGCTGTTTGCTGTATCCCTTGAGATTTCCATCCGTACTTCGAATTTCATTTTTTTATGCATTGAGGATTTTATTTCTTCATTTATTTTTGTTTTATTTATTTTTGATAAGCTCTATTATGCAATGAGGATTAGCTACACAAATTTTCATGCTAAGCTTAACTCATGGTCAAAATTAGTGATAGCTTGTTGATTTGGTTTTTTTATAAATATTGAGTAAGTGTAACTGCTGGAGCTTTTGATAACTGGTTTGTTATTCAATTTTGGTGTTTCTTATGGATGAAATCAACATTTCTTTCCACATAGCGTGCTTGTCATGGTTTCAATTGTCTCTGTTCTCTGAATTGCAGTGAAGGGCTTGGGGAAGGATATGATGGGGACATCGCTTTTGCAAGTGCTCTAGAAACTTTTGGTGGAGGACACAATGATCCTATTAGTGTGGCTTTTGGAGGTATGTTTATTTATCATAACTTTATCTTGGAACTTATTTGTTAGTGTGAGTGCAGATAAAAGTTGATCCGTTTATTCCTACTTTCATATAATTGAAGAAGTTTAATGCATTAAAAATTTTCGCTTTTGCTTTCTTCCATGTCAGTAGAATGTAGAATTAATTATAATGGTTTTTGGCATTGCATGGCTGCAATGTTAGGGCTTTTTTTGGTTTCACATTTGTGTGGAGTATGAAACAGAGTGACATTAACGTAAATGTATGATGCTTTTCTGCAATGAGCCTGAAAGGTTAAGAATTTTAACTCTGTCGGGGAATTAATTGTGGAGGTTGATAGAATTCATAATCAAGGAACCAAGTTATTCTTTTTGAGTTAGACAACATCAATATTAGGTATTTGAGTTGTTAAAATTTAGCTTCCTATTGGATGGACTTATGTCCTCATATGGAATTATCTAGGAAAATTTATGGAAGCCAAAAGAATTTTAGAACCATTTTTGTATTAATTTGAAACCACATTTTTGCTTGTAATTGTATATCCTGTATTGCTTGTACATGCATTTGAAACCATGGGTGAACTTCCATAGAGGAATTGATATTGATAACAGGTTGATTGCAGTTTAAACTGTACAGTTTTGGAACCATTTTGTAGTATCAATCTTCTTGGTTGGATTAAAATGCATTTAGCCTGTAACTGAAATTCATTAGTCAAAGCTGATGGACATTTGAATGAAACAAATAACTATTAAACCTTTTAACTTTGGATTCAGTGTCGTCTTTCATGGTGGTGGAATTGATTCCTGGAAGGTTACAGAAGTTTGAATTCCTTTGAACCTTGCATACAGACTACCGAAGTTAAATTAATCAGAAAAATTGAGTTATAAAAGGTTTTAGACTTCAACTTTTGGTTAAAATTTGGTCCCTTTTGTAAGTAGATCTGCTTGTGGAAGTCTATGAGAGATTATACAAAGTGCATACCCTTACTCAATGATTTTTTCTTTTATCAAACTTGAACTTCTTAGACTTCTCATCTTTTCCTTGGCTCTTTTGACATTCATACACGATAGTGTTTTTTTTAACTGGAAATTGCATGATATAGTACTAGCTCCTAGAAGGCCTGTTCATAAGTGAAATTTACTGGCATTGTTGATGAAATCTCTATTTGTTTCTTCAGGCCCTGTTATGACCAAATTCACTATTGCATTGAGAGAGATTGGGACATACAAGGAAGTTCTTCGCTCCCAGGTAAAGATAATTTTTTCTTTCTGTTTCGGTGAAAGCTTCCAGTTTTACTGCTGTCCAGTGATCAATGCTACTTGATTTTGATAAAATGTTATCCTGCACCACCCATGCCAAACTATGATTCGAACACTATGTCTGCAGAAATTCTCTGTCATTTTCTCTGGATGGTTTTGGGTTTGCAGTTCAATGAATTGCCAATCCATTTGAATGGTATTTAAGCATAAATTCTTTGTGACTTAGTTTCCCTCTTTAGAGTTCTCAAATCTTATGCACAAGTGCCAGCTCTTGTGTCTAAAGCTAGGCTGTAAGAAGTTTCAAGTTTCAGTTTTGGGAATGCTTAATGAACAGAAAATAGCATTTGAGGTGCAGTTACCCTAGCTTGAATATTCTAATCCCACAATGCAAGAATGCCAATCCTGCATTGTGCGATTAGAAACTAAATTGAAGCCTGATGATCATTCATTGACTTGACTTCACACAATAGTGTGCCTGTATTTTTTGATGTGCATTTTCCTTTATACTGTTCAGAAGGTTTGTCTAGATGGTAATGTGGCTGCACAGATAAAAAATTTGTTGAGGCTACCCCACAAAAGAAAAGAAAGAAAAGAACAAATGGGATGGAATGCATTTTCCTTTGGCTTTGTTAAAGCCAAAGGAGGTTACACACCTGCATAAAGTCTTCTCCTGAGCTTTTGCCTTTTTAACATTTTTTTCAATTAAAAGCAGCTTATTTTTATCTTATTCATAAATAATTTTTGTATGTTCATATGGAACCAAATATATTTATTTTCTCTCTCTCTCTCTCTCTCTCTCTTTCTGTCTCTGGTGTGTTAATTCCTTTCTGCCCATTGAAGTAATGGTGGGGAGAATCCTGAAACCAAACAACACAAAATGCCCTCATTGATGAAAAGATTTACATTGGAAATGTGTCTTAGCTTGCTTATATCATGATATTAGGGTAATCTAATTTGATGAGTTTGCAGTTTCTGCACATGTTAAGAGCAAAGTTGCAAGTTATAGACCTATGATAGGAGAAAAACGTCTGTTTCACATTCAAAATTTTTAGTTGTCACAGTAACATTCCACTGTCAATGTTAGATCTGGAGCATGGTACCTTCCCGTCAAAATCAAGCTATATGGGACAGTTGCTTATCTTTTCCACTTCTGAAAATGATTTTTTTGCATACTTAATTTGATGTTAAGAGGTTGTTCCTTGTCTAATATTTTTTAATTGTTCCTTTTTTTTTCAGGTTGAGCACATGCTAAATGACCGGTTGATACAATTTGTGAATATTGATTTGCATGATGTCAAGGTAGTTGTATTTCTAATTGTCACATGCATAAAATCTTATATGGTTATTGAACTCTATTTTTGCAAGAGGTATATTCAATATATAATTTTATTTTCTTTAAAACTGAGCTTAGTTTTATTTTCTCCCATTCATGCAAATTTCTTTAGTTTTTGCTATAAGGGATATTGTCTTAGTGCAGGAAGCAAGAAAGCGTTTTGACAAAGCTAGCCTCCTATATGATCAGGTGCATTCCACATTTCTGCTATTTAGAAATTTTGTGGTTACGGTCAATGTCATTCTCTTGCATTCAAGAACAACTTTGTGTAACGTCTCTCATTATTGTAATGGAATAAATTTTGTCTGTGGTAAATGGTGTTGTTTGAAAATAATTTATAACCGCTGTATCACCCTGAAGTTTAGCAATAAATTTCCTTTCATTGGCTCTCTTTTCTGAATGAAATCAAGAATTAAGATTTGAGATTGTGAGTGGAATAAAGGAAGAAAGAAGAAAATGATTCCTCACTTAATTAAGCTAGAAAAGTTATACAAGGTATAAATACACGATTTGTACAGCTATTAGAGGAAAAAAAAAGGCTAATGTACAGTCATTCAATCCCCAGAATTATTCCATGATCTACTCCCTACCAAATATACACAAAACATTGACTAAGCTATATTCTACGAATCTGGATAGACTTTTTGATTCTGGACAGATTTTGTGTTGCTTCTGCTAACTCTCTCAAGCTGGTGTACAGATGTAGCGTATTTCTAGCTTACCAACGTAGATTCAGGCATGATTGTTGAAATTCATTTTGTGAAGATATTTGCAAGCTCTTGTTTGGTTGTTAATAAATGTTGGAAATCTGTCCTCTAAATTTTTTCTAAGTGGTCTGTTGGATCAAATGACGCATCTCTATGTTGTGTTGCTTTATTTTGGTGAATGGGACAAGGAGACCCTTTGGGTTTTTTTCAGGGTTCTAGAGGTTTAAGTCAAGGAGACACCCTCTATCCTTTAACCTCTTCATCATGGCTATGGAGGTCCTTTCTTGCATCCTTATCAAGGCAAAGGAGGAGGGCTTTATTGAAGGCTTCTTAGGGGAAGAGGGGGCGTGAAGATGGAGGTCTCTGACCTCTTATTTGCTGATGATTCTCATTTTTTGTGATGTTCAAAAAGGGCATATAGAGTATTTGAGTTGGGCTTTCATGTGGTTTGAGGCTATATTGTTTCTAAAAATCAATTTGGAGAAGAGTGAGTCGATTAATGTGGAGGAATTGGCTAGAGATATGGGATGTAGGGTCGGTAATCTCCCCATCACTTAACCTTGGCCTCCAGTTGGGGGCCCCTTTTAGGCATTCTTAGGTTTGGGATGGGGTGGAGGAAAGATTTTAGAGAAGGCTCACTGTGTGGAAGAGACGGTGGCTATCAAGAGGAAGGTTAATTGGGATAAAAAGTACTTTGTCCAATTTGTCAATTTACTTCATATCTCTTTTTGGGGAGGAAGAAGGGTTTGGTACTCTAGAGGAGTGAGGTAAGGTTATGAATTGGGAGTGTGGAAGGCAATTTGGAGTGGGTGGGATGTCTTTAAGGGTAGAACTGGTTTTAGGGTTGGTAATGGGATAAGGTGAAATTTTGGAAGGATAAGTGGTGTGACAAGACTTCTTTGAAGGAGTTATTCATAGAGCTCTAGTACTTTGTGTAGCCTTTTTTGGTTTTTTAATCTATTGCTCTTTTGTCTTAAAAAAAAAAAAGTTATTCATGGAGCTCTTCTTGATAGCCTCCTCTAAGGATGCATGGGTTGCTGAGGTGTGGGAGGAGGGTAGTTGGAATCCTAGGTTTACAAGATGGTTTTATGATTGGAAGTTAAGAGGAGGTGGAAGCCTTCTTTGGGAGGTTGTATAAGTAGTCCATTAGGAGGGACATGGAAGATAAATTTGTTTGGATGAACTTAATGAGTGACACATTTTCAGTTAAGCCTTTCTACTCTTCTTTTTCAAATGGAATGGTGGAGGTTTTTCTTTTGGTTATGTTTGGAATTCTTGGGTGCCATCGTGGATTAGTTTTGTCGCATGGGAAGCTACATGAGGTAGGATTCTTGCTTTACACCAACTCAAAAAGAAGGGTGGATGATCCCAAATAGATGCTATATGTGTGAGGAAGAAGAAGAAATGACTGGCCACATCCTACTCCATTGTTCAAAAGCAGTTATTTTGTGGCAGCTGATTTATTCCCCTTTTGGTGTCTATTGGGTGATATACTTTTTAGTGAGGTGCCTTTTTGTGCTGGCATGGGTCTTTTGTCAGAAAGAACAAAAAAAGGCTTGAAAAACTGCTCCTTTATGCTTGTTCTGGACTCTATGGAGGTAGAGAAATAAGAGAGCATTCAAGAATATTGAGGAAGGCTACCAAGCTATTAAACAGTCTTTCATGTACTCTCTTGGATTGGGTTAGGGTGTCTATATGAGACCACTCCTTGTCTATCTTGGACCTGGTGGAGTGATTAAGCTATAAATAAGGCATGGTTGCTGTTTTTTGTGTTCCTCTCGCCTTGATTTTTGGCATCTTTGTATACATTGTGAACACTTCTTTACTTCTCCTTAGGTGCTATTATGTGCAATATTGATTGCAACTTTATTATCACAATAACTCTTCATTGGTTCTTTAGGCTTTAATTTAAACTTTTTGAGTAGTCCTTTAATCCATAAGACTTCACATAATGGTTGATGGTTCTAGGTTGTTGGGCTGTTTCGGTAGGAGTTTTTCAGAAATTCTTGTCCTTGCAAAAACAAATGGGCAAAAAGAGAAGAAGGAATATAAGGATGATGAAAGGAATGGTGGCAGGCACTAATACCATGTGAGTGGAAGAGAGGAAGAGAGAAGAAAATGATTCCTCAGTTAATTAGACCTGAATTTTTGCAAGATACAAATACAATATACACAAATCATTGACTAAACTAGATTCTATTAATCTGGACGCTTTCTGTGAATCTGTCCAGATTCTATGTTGCTCCTGCCAACCAAAATATAAGTCCCATCTACCAGTACAATGCTTCCTTTTCTGGTGTTATTAATGCTACTGTTGTTTTCCTATAAAAAATAATAAAATTAATTTATCAGGCAAGACCTGCAAAGTGTGCTGCATTTCTTCTGTGTAAACTGGGATTTAATAGTTAATAGGTTAACCAAATAGATTGCTTTATGAACATGATTTGAGATTCATGTTTCAAGTCAATTCAAATTAATATGAGTGTGATTCTTAATCGCAATCGAATATCCTTGTCTCAGGCTCGTGAGAAGTATCTGTCGCTGAGGAAAGGCACAAAAAGTGATATAGCTACTGTTCTGGAGGAGGTGTTGTTCAATGTTAATTTGAAAGTGATATTATCCATTTTTGGCTGAGCAAGTGATATATCTAGTCATTCTGACATATATGATTCCAGAAGAGTTTGTATTGCATATCTGTGTTTTTTAAATTCTAATGTAGTTTAGTGATACTCCAGGAGCTTCATAATGCAAGATCGACATTTGAGCAAGCTCGCTTTAATCTGGTATGTACGATTCTTGCAATTAATGTTCTATGCATGATTGTCAACTTGAATTTCCAGATCTGGATATGGATATTATGGTGCCAAGTTAATAACATCCGAGCTTTTATAACTTAGAATATTCTCTGTCCAGGTAACTACTCTTTCTAATGTTGAAGCAAAAAAAAGGTTCGAATTCTTGGAAGCAGTTAGTGGGACAATGGATGCTCACCTTCGCTACTTCAAGCAGGTAGACTACACATACATATGTTGGGACTTCTTTGCTCTTTTGATAATAACCATTTGGATGCTACTCCTGAACCTTTGTTACATGTAGGGGTATGAGCTGTTGCATCAAATGGAACCTTATATCAATCAGGTTTGTGTTTATATTTGCCTTTTTTTTTAATACAAATATGCTATATTTTGCTTGATTACTTACGACAATATATAATTTGGTTGTTCAACTTTAAAAGTCTGTTTAGGTTGCCACAGTTGTTACATTTTAATCATTCAAGAGACCGATCAAAAGTTCTTCATGGAATATGATTGGAGTTCCTTGACTTGCATTGGTTTTGGATTGGATTGCTTGATGCTTTTGTATTTCACAGAGATTTAGTGGCATTAGAAGAGAGACTTAGTGCCCAACTGGTGCATCTGTAGCTTCTAGTGAAATGCTTCTTTAAAAAATTCTGGAAGTTCTTCCAGGAAGCTCTTTTACAAAAGCATTTAGCCCTTCAGCCAGCTAGGGTGGCCCAGTTGGTAAGGGCAAATGCTAGGATGTGTGGTAGAGGTGCACAATCATGGGTTCGAATCTTGCCATTGGTTAAATACCCCGATTTACCCGGTGCTGGTTGTTGTGGGTGTGGTCATCACCTTGAGGTTTGGGTCCCCATGGAGAGTCCTAAGGGCTTGGCCATGGAAGGCTCCTCGGTTATCGAATAAAAAAAAAAAGAAGCATTTAGCACTTCAATCTTTACTGAATAGAGCATTTAAGCCACAAATCTCTTGTAGACCCTTTCTAACAGCCAGGAAGAGCTTTTAGGTTGGCCCAAACTGTGCTAAAAAGGGCCTTAGATTATCCTGCTAAAACTACGGCAT